>NW_015175383.1:882362-884400 GCF_001447785.1 Gekko japonicus | reverse complement strand
TGTGGTGTGGGAGAATTAAAAGTAATTAATTAGGCTGTGAAACAAAAGTACAAAAGGGAAAGTACAATGAGAAAGTGAAACTATGCTGAATGGACTTACTTCTGAATAAACCTGTGGTAGGATCTTACCCATGCAGATCTTTATGGGGAGTTGTTGTTCAGTCGCACAGTCGAGTCCGACTCTTCGCGACCCCATGGACCAGCTCCCGTATCCACGTACTGTTGAAGCCTAGCTTGTAGGATCTTGAGCATGACCTTGCTAGCGTGTGATATGAGTGCAATTGTGCGATAGTTTGAACATTCCTTGGCGTTGCCCTTCTTTGGGATTGGAATGTATACTGATCTTTTCCAATCCTGTGGCCACTGTTGCGTTTTCCAAATTTGCTGGCAAATGGAGTGCAGAACTTTAACAGCATCCTCTTCTAAGACTTTGAATAGCTCAGCTGGAATACCATCACCTCCACTAGCTTTGTTGTTAGTAATGCTTTCTAAGGCCCATTTAACTTCACATTCCAGGATGTCTGGCTCAAGGTCAGTGATTATACCGTCGTGTTTGTCAAGGACATTGAGGTCTTTCTTGTATAGTTCTTCTGTGTATTCTTGCCATCTTTTCCTAATCTCTTCTGCTTCTGTTAGGTCCCTACCGTTTTTGTCCTTTATCATGGCCATCTTTGCATGGAACGCTCCCTTGATTTCTCCAATTTTCTTGAAGAGATCTCTAGTCCTTCCCATTCTATTGTTTTCTTCTATTACTTTGCACTGTTCATTCAGGAAGGCCTCCTTATCTCTCCTTGCTGTTCTCTGGAAATCTGCATTCAGTTGGGTAAATCTTTCCTTTTCGCCTTTGCCTTTCGCTTTCCTTCTTTCCTCTGCTATAAGTGCTAGTTTCAATTCTGTTTGCAGAGGTGCAGAAAGGGAATGACTGACCATAAGCAGTACAAAAATTCTCAACACTTGGACCTCATTCTGAGTTTTCTCTGTGTTTGACTCATGGCCATTTACCTTGCAGTTATCTCTGTTTATTTGTTGTTCTCTGCACTAATTTTGTCCCACTCCAATTTGCTTGCCTGCCCCAGGTTATAAATTCTACATTGTGAACAGGGGTGTCTGTCCTAGGCACTTCCTTCCTTCCTTCCTTCCTTCCTTCCTTCCTTCCTTCCTTCCTTTCTTTCTTTCTTTCTTTCTTTCTTTCTTTCTTTCTTTCTTTCTTTCTAAAAGAGGTGCTGGAACTCTCAAGAGGGAAATGAAGTTTTCAGTCTGTATACTAGGGCTGCCAAGTGGGGGCGCTGGAGGCCCGATTTTCGCCGTGGGGGAATCGGGCCCCGGGGGGAACTCCGCCCCCCATCGCTGACGTTGGGGGCATGGCCCAGCTTGTCGTGGGGGAAACCATATGGTTTCCCCCCTGACGAGCTGGGCCGCGCCCCCAACGTCAGCAACGTCGCACATCACTTCCGTTGACGTGCTGGCGGTGCGCGCATGTGCGCATACAGAGCCGGCTCCTGGACCCGTCGGAGCCTCCCCCACCGGTGAGTTTGCCAGACTTGGCAACCCTACTGAATACTGAAAACTCACAAACTCTAAAACATTTTTAAAAGAATTTTGTTGAAGACGTTCTAGGAACTCTGTTCCAGTGTGTTCCCCCAGAAAAAAAGCCCTGGAACTTCTAGTTATGGCGGAAAAAGGACGGGAAGGATTGAAACCGAGTTAAAAATTCTACACTTAAATCTGCACCATGGCCACTCCAGATCGAGGGAAAGCCCACGGCAAAACAGGATCCATGTGTCCCCGGGGGCAATGGTAATCCGAACCCGAGGTGACCAGAATGTAATGCAGAATTGACAAAAAAAATAATAATAACCCTGGGATAAAAAGAGGGGTGAACTCGAGTGTAGTGCAGAATAGCTAGTAGGAGACAGAGTTGAACCAGGATTAAAGATCTAGTGTGAAAGGGGCCTTACCATGGAAGCAGCTTGAAAAATCACAAAACCCTCCATATGGGCATCCTTTTCTACCTTCATCTTTGATTAAATAGATCTGCT
>NW_015175383.1:864947-882343 GCF_001447785.1 Gekko japonicus | reverse complement strand
AACCTCTACCTTTTTAATAGTAAAAAATTTAAACATTAAAATAAATAAGCCCACACTGAACTAGTTTCACTGTCAGCAAATTAATCAAAACCATTTGTAACGGCAGAGAACTGTAGAGGGAAGAGAACAATTAAGGAAGAAGAACACAAAGGACAAAAGAAAAGCACAGTATGTACGAGAGATGCAAAAGGGTATGAATAATAACCAGCGCTGTATTTATTAACATGGGAGAGGAATGGTTCCAAATCCAATCTAATTGTTCTTTGTTTCCTTGCAGCGCATGGTATCTATTATTGCCTTCCACCAAGCTGTTTCTGTTAGCCGTAGGACACATTCTCTTGTACTCCTCAGGCTCTTAATTGCCTGCCAGCTGAGCCAAGATATTGGAATGTTTCTGTTGGAAATGCCGGCCTTATGTAGAATTCATTATCTCTCCGTGGGTTCAGTTACTGCAGGATCCCTAGCCACTTTGGGAATGAAAGAGAGGTCTGATGATGGCACAGTTCTTCAGTGCATATATTGCCCACTTCATGGGGGCAAACGTGTCTGCCACTGTACATACCTGTGGCAAGGAGACACAACCAGTCCTCGATCCTTGGCCATAGTCAAGTTTATTGTCTTAGCCATTGGTCATAACAACACAAAATAAATCAATGCTCGATCCTTGGCACATGTACCTGTATGACACATGTATGACACACATGGCTGAAAACACATTGTCTGCATCACAATTTAAGAACGGCGGAAAAGGGACAGAAACCGAGTTAAAAATTTGGAGGTTCAACAGAAACAAGGGATATGTGGGTCTTAAATTCAGAAGCTAGTATCTGGTGCCTCACCTTCATGGTGTTTTACTTCCTGTGCTGCTTCTCCCCCCCTCCCTTTTCTGTGTTGTACTTTTACACAGCACCTCCTGCAGTTTTCACAACGGGACAGCTTCATCAAGGCAGATCCCTCACGGCTACAATCCAATATCCCTATTAAAATATACAATTCTTTAAAAAGCCCCCAACCATTTTAGCGTGAGAAAAGTGGGATGCACATAAATAAACAATAAATAGGGTCAGGGGATGCCAGCAACGGGGCCAGAAGCAAATGGTACAATCCAAGGCAAACTAAGATTGTGCTCCATAATCCAGGCAAGCAGGATGTCATATTTCATAATCAGCAACCAGAAACCGCAGAACCAGGTTGTGTAATTCAAGGCAGGTGTGCAAGTTTGTTAGCAGCAGTGTGAGGGAAAGGAGGGGGGGACTTAGCCTGGGAAGGTCTCTCACAGCTAGACAAATTACTTGACTCCAAAGATTAAACTCTGAGTCTGGTTTGGGTCCTGGGGTTAGCTGACTCACAGTGCAATCCTACACAGAGTTATTCCAGTCTAAACCCATTGAGTTTGGTGTAGTGGTTAAGTGTGCGGACTCTAATCTGGGACAACCGGGTTTGATTCCCCACTCCTCCACTTGTACCTGCTGATGTGACCTTGGGTCAGCCACAAGCTCTGGCACAGCTGTCCTTGAAAAAGAGCCATTTGTGTCAGAGTTCTCTCAGCCCCACCCACCTCACAGGGTGTCTGTTGTGGGGAGGGGAAGGGAAAGGAGTTTGTAAGCCGCTCTGAGACTCCAAGTGAAGGGCGGGATATAAATCCAATCTCTTCCTCTCTCTTCTTCTTCTTCTTCTTGAACTCAGTGGCCTAAGAATAACTCTGCATAGAAGTTCCCTGTCACTGTTTCACCAGGTGACTGATCCCAGGTGCTCCCTTGAGGAACAGTCTGCAAGGGAGCAAAGCAAATGTACTGAGAGGTAAGTTCAGTGGGGCTCACTGCCAGAAAACTGTTTGCGTTAATGTGTCTATTGGCATGCATTCATCCGTAGACGTTTGGTGGAATGTTTGTAAATAGAAACTTTTGTTGATTGTGAAAAGCTGAAGGAGTTACACTAAACTTTGATAATACAAAGATACAGTTATTATATCACGGTTGTATTTTGTTGTTTACCCCCTGGAAGCTGGCAACCCTCTGAGTCTCAGATTAAAACTGGTCCTGAACAAGGCCTTAATCTGCAAAATGATACTATGAATGACTCCTATGCACACAAACGTCAGAGTCATCTGGGGAATAATATAGCCACACAGTTTGCAAACGAGAGCAGTTTGGTGCAGTTGGGCAGAGCATTGGACTAGGATCTAGGAGGTGGAGGTCTGAATCACCACTCTGCCAAGGAAAGGCACTGGGTGACCTTGGAGTAAGGTTGCCAACCTCCAGGTGGTGGCTGGAGATTTCCCACTATTACACCTGACCTCCAGGTGACAGAGATCAGTTCATAAGAACATAAGAACATAAGAGATGCCAATGTTGGATCAGGCCAAAGGCCCATCCAGTCCAACACTCTGTATCACACAGTGGCCATAAATACCAGTGCCATCAGGTGGTCCACCAGTGGAGGTCCACCAGTTCACCTGGAGAAAATGGCTGCTTTCAAAGTTGGACTCTATGGCATTATGCCCCGAACCCCGCCCTCCTCAGGCTCCACCCCCAGAATCTCCAGGTATTTCCCACCCCACAGATGGCAACCCTACATTGGGCTACTCACTCACTTTCAGCATAACCCACCTCACAAGTTAGTTGTTGTCAGGAATGGGGGGGGAGAGGCATGGTTGTAAAATAGGGGAGGGAGGAATGACTGTAAACCAATTTGGGTCTTCACTGGGGAGAAAAGAGGGGTATAAATAAGTAAATGAGAATTGTTTCTCCAATCTTCTCCCTTTAAAATACTCTGGGAATGGAACCACCTGATTGCCCCTTCCCCTTCTGCTGTTTTCAGTACCACTTTCCAAAAAACCTAGTGTCCCATTGGTTTCTCGTGCCAAATATTTTCCACACAAGCTGCATGCTCATGCTTGTCATAGGGTAGGGTCAGGGTCACTACTGACGCATGGAAAAAAGGAAAACACATAAAATGTTACGTTAGAAACTGGCATTGCGTACCACAGATAGAGAGACTATATATGAAGAAGAACAAAAGAATGCAGGAATAATGAGATCTTCTTCTGGTTTCCATAGATCTAAAAGTGAGTAAAACTTCATGCAGGGCGGCTATAGAGAATTGTAAAAATGACAGAAGAGGCCAGGCTATTCGCTCAGCTGAAAGCTAGAGCATCCCCGACTGCCTTTGCTTGAAGTCATCCAGTGAGGGAGAGCCTCCCCCACCCCCAGGCCAGTGCTTCCAAAACTGAGCTGTGACTTTTGTGGTGTGATCACGAGGCTTAAACTACTGAGCCAGGCTCTGGGCCCATGTGCAGTCAGCAAGTGGAAAAAGCGATGAGAGAATGTAAGAATGCTGCTGGATTAGACCATCTAGTCCAGAAACCTGCTTCACAGAATGGCAAACCTATTACCCCAGAGAGTCAACAAACAGGGCATAGAGGCCAAGGCTTTCCCCTGAAGTGGCCTCCTAGCACTGGTATTCAGAGGCTGGCTACCTCTGAGTATGAAGGTTCCCTTTTGTCACCATTGCTAGTACCCATGGATAGACCTATCCTCCATGAAACTGTCTAACCTAGAGTTAGGGCAACTGGCAGGAGTTGGGGGGACAGGTGGGCACTGGTGGCTGATGGTGTTACATCACTTCTTGGGAAAACCTGGAAGTAACATAAGAGTGCTCTAGGAATCACTGTAATCTCTGTGGTAAAACCATAGAGGTTCCAGAAATTCTAAGAGCAAACTAACATCACTTCCTGGTTTCCCCCCAAAGTGACATAACATCAGCTGCTATTTTTTTAAAAAAAACAAACCTTTTTTTTTCTTCTGCTGGCTGCCAAAGTGGCAACTAAAAATAGGAGGGGGGGGTGAGGAAGCCAGGGGTGATGGATCACCCACCCTCGGCAGGAACCTTTCAGTGTAACCCACTTTTAAAGGCATCCATGTTCATGGCTATCATGCACTGGGTGGAGGGTGGAGCTGCCACATTCCCTCCTTCTCCCTTCCTCTGCCCTATAGCAGTGCTCATTCAAAGGGTCTTGGCTTGTTCCTGGCAACCAGTAGTGTGTGAGGCAGTGGGCACAGGTGATGGGCACCATTTCCTGGACCCACGCCACTAGTGGAACAGCCTGCAAAGCTGCCACTCCAATCCACCCCATCCCTATAAGTGCACCATAGATTGACTTATCTGTTGCAGGTTAGGAGACCCTTTTCAGGCAGGAAGTGGAGCAGCCCTTTGGAAGGGAAGGAAAATGAAAGCACACTGGAAGCGAAAAGAACAGCTGTGGAGCTGCAGCAGACAGTGCTTCTTTTTCTTCCTCAGCATTATGATGTTTGTTCAACAGAAGCAGAAACCCTCACCAATTACCTCCTCAGAGCTGGGTTGCCTCCTACCTTGTGAATAGGGCTGCCGCAGTCCAGGTGGTGCCTGGCGATCTCCCACCATTACAATTGCTCTCCCAGTGGCCAAGATCAGTTCCCCTGAAAAAAAAAAATGGCTGCTCTGTGGGGTGGACTCTATGGCATTATTCCCTGCTGAAGCCCCTCTCCTCCCCCAAATCCTGCCCTCCCCAGTATTCACCCCAAAACCTCCAGGCATTTCCCAACCCAGAGACGGCAAGCCTACTTGTGAAGCAGGTGCGGTGTCACTCCTCCCTCCCTCCCTCTTGGTGAGGTGGGCTGCCTGAGGCAACCAAACTGGTCACCGGCCCCTTCCAGGACTGTGGTGCATGACTGCTGCCTCTGAGTCCGAGAGGTAAGGCAGCGGGAGAGGGGACCGTGGGAGCGATCCTGGTCTAAGGCTTAAGCACCAGACTCAAGTGTTCTCATTGGCTACTAGGCAAGATCGCCTCCTGCATCCATGTCCCCTGCCTCCTGGAACTGGTGTTCTGTATACAGTTCCCAACCTCCAGGTGGTGACTGGATACCTCCTGGGATTACAACTGATCTCCAAATGATAGAGATCAGCTCACCTGGAAAATGGCTGCTCTAGAAAGAGGAAAAAAAGATTGGATTTATCCCCCACCCTTCACTACCCAAAGGAGTCAGAGCGGCTTTCAATCCCTTTCCCTTCCCCTCCCCACAACAAACACCCTGTGAGGTAGGTGGGGCTGAGAGAGTTCTCTGGAGAACTTCCCTTGAGAGAACAGCTCTGAAAGGACTTATGACTGACCCAAGGTCACACCAGCAGCTGCATGTGGAAGAGGGGGGAATCCACCCCGATTCTCCCAGATAAGAGTCTGTGCTCCTAACCACTACACCAAACTGGCTCTCAAAGTAGATTCTATGCCACAAAGTAGATTCTATGCCATTATATCCCATTGAAATCCCTCCTCTAATCTGGGAGAACCGAGTTTGATTCCCCACTCCTCCACTTGCACCTGACTGGATGACCTTGGGCAAGCTGTAGTTCTGATAAGAGCTGTCCTTGAAAGGGCACTTTCTGTCAGAGAGCTCTCTCAGCCCCACCTACCTCACAGGGTGTTTGTTGTGGGGAGGGGAAGGGAAAAGAGTTTGTAAGCCGCCCTGAGACACCTTTGGGTAGTGAAGGGCAGGGTATACATCCAATCTCCTCCTCCTCCTCCTCCTCCTCCTCCTCTTCTTCGTGTCCACCTCCAAAATCTTCAGGTATTTCCCAGCCTGGATCTGACAACCCTACCTCTGTAGCAATAACCTCTGATTGCCAATAACCCTTGTAGTGATGGAATGTATGACCGTCCCCATCCCTTTCAAACTGAATAGACTAAAGGAATTGGTGACTTACCCTAAGGTCACATGATCTTTGTTCTAGAATAAGGCTTAACGACTGCTGTAGATGATGATTTAGCTGTTCTTTAAAGTTGTTTTATGCTGTTCCTCATTCTGGAAGTCTTCATCTGGGGATACAGAAATATTACCCCCACCCGCACTGCAAAAAGGATACTGCTGCTTGGTGCCCCCCGCCCCCCACCTCCAAGTCAGTGTGTTCTCTATGCAGGCACTGTCATCTTGGCTGCATTTGTGCCCCCTTCTCTCCCCCCAACACACACACATTCTGCCCAATGTGCTCACTGTGTGCGCTGCTCACAGGCAAAGAGTGAACCTAGGTTTCTTCTTGGCTGCCAGGCAATGAATGCTCCTCTGAAATCAGCTAAGGCCAAGCCAAGGCCTGGGCTGTGATGTTGCAGTAATGGGTCCCAGGAGGTAAACCAAGGTGAGAAGTTGAGCTCTACCATCCTGGGAGACTGGTGTCATTGTCAAACTGCTCTTCCCATCAGGAAGCTTCTTCTCATGTTCAAGTGAAACCTCCTCTTCCATCACTAAAGACCCATTCAATTTACTCTTGCCAAGAGCCGGGCTGGTGTCAGCATGCCCCCAAGGGAGGGCAGCTGCCAGGGCCCTGGGCTTCTATCGGGGCCCACTGGTGGCAACTGACTGCCCGTGCACCTGCCTTGCTACCAAAGTTCCCTCTAAGGTTCCCCCCCCCCACCGAGTGGAGCAGTTCACGTCCTGAGCAGAATATAACTGCTGTAATCTTAAAAGGATACACAGGCAGGTGTGGGGCATGCAAGTGGGCGGGTGGGAAGAATGCTATAAATTGGAGACTGGTGGCAGGCAGAGGAGGGGAGGGGCCCCCAAAGTGGCCAAGGCCCCCAAGGTATCTGAGAGGCAGGGGTCGTTTCGTAGAAAAAGAGTTAGGGGAACTCATTAGCATAACTCATTAGCATATGCCACACCCCCTGACATCACCGGACGTGTGTCATAAGGCCACACACCCCGCCCCCAACGGGCCCCTCATGGGGCTCGGCAGTGGACCTGCAAGGCCGGCAGGAGTGCAAGGAAGCCCCGCGAAGGCCCTCCCTGGCCCCAGGCAGGCAGGGGTGGGGAGAGGCAGGGAGGAAGCAACTTACCCTCCCTCTTCTCCTGCCTCCTCCTGGCTGAATGAGGGCCGGAAGCGGGGCGGCCGGAAGCAGGAGGCGGGGCTTCATCATGTGCCCTGCGCCCCGTACCTCACCTGGGGGAACTGCGATCCCCCACGATCCCCCCCAAAATGACCTCTGGATGGAGGAATTAAAACAACAACACAACACTTGTTTTGCCTGGTTTAAAGTGTTCCGATAATGAAGCCCATGGTCATATAAGCTCGTTGGGGTGCTTTTGCGGTCCTTGAAAAAGGAAAAAAGAATCAAGTATGTATGAAACCTGCAGTTGACAGCTCTCTGTCTCTTACCTTACTTTAATGCTTCGCTTCTAAAAGATAATGACTGTAATGGAGGGGTGATTCTATTTTTGTGGAGTGGGAAGATTTCTTTGATGTGGCAGTGTAGGTGTGCTTCCCCTCCCCGAATCCTTGCTGCATATAAATTTGCCGCATACCTGAAAAATTTCCGTTTGTACAAGCTAGTCCCTGAGAAACAACAGAAAATAATCTATCACCCTAACACCTTTTAGCTTTGTATAAGGAGATATTGCTCTTATTGTTCGCATTAAAACCTGGGGGCGAGGGGAGGGAGGGAGGCAGACTTCATCTGTCTCTGTAACATATAACCTTGTCGTTCAGGGCTAACCGTGCAAACCTAATTTCTTTCAACACTCCAGAAGCAAGTAATGCTTCTCTGGAAGGAAAAAGAATGAATCCTTAAAATGATGCCTAAAATTCTAAGATTAAAAATTTGATTTTTAATTTTAAAAAGTTAATTACAGTAAAGCATCTCATTTAAAAAATAGCTAGGTTTTAAAAAGAGATACTTAAATGTTAACCTGATTTTAAAAATATATGCATCCTATTTTGCCTACCTATCAATGGTTGGAAGAGGTCTTCACCCACTCACAGGCTGCGGTCACATTGGCAGCTTGGCACAGTATGGTGGTGCCTCTCATTGTACTGGTTGAAAGTGTTGTGGGCATATCATCCAGACAGCACACCCTGCTGCAGGTTACCCATGTGGCCGTCCTGTGGTCAAGTATACACATTACTGCAGTGCCTCAGCCATGGAGCATGCTGCCTGGTCAGTTTTTAAAATGCATGTGTGCACATATGTGCTCATATTACTGCAGTGGCGCTAATGCACATGCACTCATGCACATGCATATGCACTCATGCACATGTGCACTCATGTGCACATAGGCAAAAACTAAAAAAAACCCCACCCCAGCAGTGAAACAGATCTGCAGGTTCAGATGTCCCTTCCAGGTTCCTTTTGCTGTAGGAGAGTTCAGACATCAGAAAACCCGGTAAAAGGTAAAGGTAAAGGTTCCCTTGCTCGAAAGCCAGTCGAGTCCGACTCTAGGGTTGCGGTGCTAATCTCCGTTTCCAAGCCGAAGAGCCAGCGCTGTCCGAAGATGTTTCTGTGGTCATGTGGCCAGCATGACTAAACACCAAGGCGCACGGAATGCTGTTACCTTCCCACTGAAGTGGTACCTATTTATCTACTTGCAATTTCTTGCTTTCGAACTGCTAGGTTGGCAGGAGCTGGAACTAGAGATGGGCGCTCACTCCATCATGCGGCACCCGGGTCTCGAACTGCTGAACTACTGACCTTCCACAGCCTGCAGTTCAGTGTCTTAACCACTTGAGCCACCGCAGCTCCAAGAAAACCCGGAGGGAACCCCAAACAACCCATTAATACCGGACTTTCCCTGGTATCTGTTTATTCCACTTCCATTGCGGAACAGCACAAGTTGCCAACAACTGCACCATGGGAGGCAGATATTCTTGTCTGGAGGGGCCCATTTATTCCACTCAGGTAATGCTACTATGGCACCACAAACTGCCTGTGTGATCGTAGCCACAATTGTAATAAGTGCTGCCAAGCTGCAACTGATTTAAGGCTACCCCTCATCAATTACTCTTTGCCTCAAGGATCTGTCCTGGGACCTGCTTTATTAATGATTTGGATGAAGGAATAGAGGGAATGCATATTAAATTTGCAGATAATACTAAATTGGGAGGGGTAGCAAATACGGTAGAAGACAGAGTCAGGGATACAGGATGACCTTGACAAGCTGGAAAACTGGGATAAAACAAATAAAATGAATTTCAGTGGGGATAAATGTAAAGTTCTGCATTTAGGTAGGAAAAATCAAATGCATAATTATAGAATGGAGGAGACTTCTCTTGGCAGTAGTATGTGCTAAAAGGATCTAGGGGACTTAGTAGACCATACACTGACCATGAGTTAGCAGTGTGATGTGGTAGCTAAAAAGGCAAATGTGATTTTGGGCTGTATCAACAGAAGTATAGTGTTGAGATCACGCAAAGTGATGGTATCGCTTTACTCTGCTCTGGTTAGACCTCAGCTAGAGTACTGTGTTCAGCTTTGGGCACTGGTCCATGGGGTCTCGAAGAGTAGGACTCGACTGTGCGACTGAACAACAAAATAGACAAGCTGGAATGTGACCAGAGGAGGGTAATGAAGATGGTGAGGGGTCTGGAGACCAAGTCCTATGAGGAAAGGCTGAAGGAGCTGGGTATGTTTAGCATGGAGAGGAGATGACTGAGAGGTGATATGATAACCATCTTCAAGTACTTGAACGGCTGTCATATAGAGGACAGTACAGAGTTGTTTTCTGTTCGATTAGACCAGAACCAATGGGTTGAAATTAAATCAGAAGCGTTTTCGGCTAAACATTAGGAAGAACTTCCTGACTGTTAGAGTGGTTCCTCAGTGGAACAGGCTTCCTCGGGAGGTGGTGGGCTCTCCTTCTTTGGAGGTTTTCAAACAGAGGCTCGATGGCCATCTGACAGCAATGCTGATTGTGTGAACTTATGATCTGTATGAACTTATGAGGGAGGGCAGAAGATTCTGGAGGTTTTTTGTCATCTTCTGGGCATGGAACAGCGGTCACTGGGGAGTGGTAGAGGGGGAGGTATTTGTGAATTTCCTGCATTGTGTAGGGGGTTGGACTAGATGATCCTGGAGGTCCCTTCCAACTCTATGATTCTACAATTCTACATTGTATCTTGTTTTTAAACTGGATTTTCTGTGTAACACTCCTCGTTACTGTTGCTTGTAGCTTTTATTATATAGGTACCTGGCTAATAGATATGTACTTCATACATCTAAAGAAGTCAGCTCTGATTCATAAAAGCTTATGCTGGAATCAGTTTTGTTAGTATTTAAGGTGCCACTGGATGCCTGTTCTAATTCTGGCTTTAAAAGAAAATCTGAATACAAACATGTTAAAGCCTATTACAGTTATTGCTGCATGCTTCCTATTGGACACTGAAACTAGCAGATTGTCACAGATGCTGGAATACAGGGGATGCTATCTTTTATCTCACCGCCAGAGGTCATTTCGGGGGGGATTGTGGGGGATAGCAGTTCCCCCGGGTGGGGTGCGGGGGACGGGGCACATGACAAAGCCCCGCCCCCTGCTTCCGGCCGCCCCGCTTCCGGCCCTCATTCAGCCAGGAGGAGCCGGCGGCCGGGACCGTTGGGGGCGGGGTGTGTGGCCTTATGACACACTTCCGGTGATGTCAGGGGGTGTGGCCTCATGACACACTTCTGGTGATGTTAGGGGGTGTGGCATATGCTAATGAGTTATGCTAATGAGTCCCCCTAGCTCTTTTTCTACGAAACGACCCCTGCTCACCGCTATCATCCACTGAGCTGATATGGACAATCTCTCCTAAGCAATGGTGAGATGTCATCCTTCTTTCTCTTCCTCTGTTCCCTCTCAAAACCTAACCTTTCTGTGAAAACTTTGGGACAACATCTTTTTAGTCTCTGGAACACAGCTGAAGAGTATATAACTGGAATTAACGCATATCTGTCCCTTTTAAATCCCTCCATCCATTTCCTTTGCCTCTTTTTGTTGTCTCCCTTATGGTAAGGTTTCAGTTGTAAGGGCCATGGGGCAGGGATCTCACTTCTTGTGCTCTGCAAAGCACCACACACATAGGTGGTATAATTTTATTATTATTATTATTTAATTAAAATCTATATACCCCAACTTTCCAAAAGTCTTGAGGCAGATTACAACAGAATACACGAAAGGTCGCACAGCAAGTTTACGGTAAAACTTAAAAACAGCACAAGCAATCCCAACAATTTCAGCTGGCGCAGCTGTTGTATACAATCGCAAATCATTAGAGTGAAAGGCCAGGAAGCACTGGCTTCTCATAATCCCATTCCATAAAGTGTGAGTGGTAGCAGAAAAGTATTTTATTTATTTATTTTATTCAATTTATACAAGCAGGCTCAGGGCGAATCACAGTAGGATTCTAAAACACATAAATAGAATTTGCAGAACAATTAAAAACAATTTAAAATAGCACTGATTTAAAAACAGAAAACACAAAACAGGCCACACTATTTCATTACATACATTATTTTCAAGCTGGTGCCATTGAGTCTCCAAGACCTTATTGGTCCAGGCCACGCTGAGGTAGTAGGCTTCAATTTCAGCATAGAGTATACAGTAGCAGAGCATGCTGTCTGCAGTGAAGGCACTACAAGGAGGAGCTGCTGACTGGAACAAAGTTAGCATATAGGTTCATTCAGGGACAGGCACTCCTTTGGATTCATGAATACCAGACTGTGAAGGACTTGAGCCCATAAATGTATCAATGCTACTGTGTTAAAGCTGGTACAATTTCAAATTCTAAAAAATTATATTTTTATTCCTCCCTCCAAAGAGCTGTCAGGACCCACAGCGACAATGAAGTACACACTTGCAGGAAGGTTTTACTTTATTTGAAGCTATAGATGCATGGACAGGAACACTGTTAGGAATGACAGGTAACTATGCGCATGGAAGGTTATAGTACATTCATATTAGCAACATCCAATTACTATGGTTCCCGTGCGCGCCAGGAGGCTTGAGAACCAACTGCTACCCAAAGCAAAACAGGTACGAGCTTCCCACGGCTCATCCCGACTAAAGCCAAAGCAATAACCTCAGCGACTCCTCCAGCGGCCTTGAAAGATAGCTGTTGCAGCTGAAGCAGCAGTTAAGCGCAGGAGAAGGAATGCGCATGGGAAAGGAAACCAAAAGAAACATGGCAGCTTGCTGACAAGAGCTCAAGGTGGTGTATATCATTATGTCCTTCCCTATTTTATTTTTACAACAACCTTATCAGGTAGGTGTTTAGAATAGTCATAGGCATTTGACTCTAAATCTCTCTAGTCTCAGTTGTATCCCTAGCTGCTGCCTGGCTCCCATTAACAGACATATATCCTGTGTTAGTCGAAGCATCTGAGTTGTCTTCAAGGGCAGACCCATGTACAGAGTGTTACAGTTATCCAGTTTAGAAGCGACAGAAACATGGATACAATACGGACTAATGGTGCAATCCTATGCAGAGCAGCTCCTGTCCACTGAAATCAGTGGGTCAGACTGCAGTGACTCAGCACAGGATTGTGCTGTCAGTTGAATCTTCAAAGGAAGACAATTTTTGGATACACTGAAGATGAAGAAAGCTTTTCTAGCAATTGCTTCAGCTTGCTTTGTCATCATCAAGGCTAAGTCTGTGAGGACACCCAGATTCTACATCTGAATGATTAACATCAATCACACTCCATCTAATGTTGGCAAGTCAACCCCGTACAGACAATCATTTCCAACCAACTTCACTTCTTTCTTACTACACTTGGTCTTAGCCAAAAGGCCGAGAAGCAATAACTTCACCTTTTTCTTGTCTGGATTCCGTTTCAGCTTGCTCACCATCACCTATTTGTCCACAACATTCAGACAACTGGATCAAATCTGAGGCAGCTTCTTCTGGGGACTTCATTAATGGCAGGCTATCATCAGTATATGTATCAGTAAACTGAGTATCATCAGTTTAAAAACACTGGCGAGAAACCAGAGTCTTTAGAACTCCTCAGCCCTTTTCAACCTTCTGTCACCTCTGGAATTCTGCCAAGAGTGGTAAGTGCAACCATAAAATGGCTGCTGTGGGAGGCGGAGCCAACCACAAAAATGTCAGGGAGTGAGGTGATGCATAATTCTAATAGTAACTCTTTGACAGTTCAGGCAGAAGCTCTGTTTAATAGGATGTGTTTGTAAAATGAATGCACTGTTTTAAAATATTTTTTTGCATACACACAGCTTACTTTCAGTCAGTCACACAGTGAAGAATCTTGTGCTGTTGTGGCAGTTGCTGCTGAAGCAATGTTTTTTAAAAATCTGTACAGTCAACCAGAAGCCCTGCTGGGCAAAAGCCACGCCCACTTTCTAAAACCACTCAGTGGGGTGCCAGGAAAGGTGTCAGCAGGTACCATGCTGGAGACCCCTGTCATATTTCATGGCTCATAATGTGACTCAGTCTCTCCAATGGAATGTATGTGCTCTGACAAAGACCAAAACAAAAGTGGTCAGTTTCTCCTTTGCAAGATACATCAATAATTCTTGCTCGTCCAAGGGGGAAAAGAAGAGAATTTAAGAGGTGGCTGGAGGTTGGAGCACTGTGGGAAATCAAAAGGGGTGGGGAAATAGGAGAAAAGGATGTATAACAATGAGTAGTATGATGTATGTTTGACCTCTTAATATATCCTAATAAATTGTTTTTGAAAAAAAAAGAAAAAAATAATTCTTGCTCGTCTATAACATTAAACATAGCTGATAGATTCCAAAGCATTAACAAGGAAGCGTTGTCTCTATTAATCTGTAATCAGATATCATCTGCTGCAAGAGCAATCAAGGATGTTTTGGTCCAGAGTTCTGGTTTTTGGCGACTTGCAGGTGGGTGTGCTCCATCGCAGCTCTAATGTGAGCAACCCGCAAACGTGCCGATGGGGAGGGATCTGAGTTGATCTTGGACCCCCGTGACCCCTTGCGGGGGGCGCAACCTGGGGCGCGTGAGGTGCCTCTCCCAAGGTGGAAGCTAAGGGATCAAGGCTCCTTTTTGCCCCAGTAGGTCCTCGCAGCATGGAGCCAGCAATAGCATCCAGAGGCGCATACCGGCCCGAGCACGCAAGTGATCCGAAAGAAACAATCTTCTCTACACTCTAAACAAACGCAAGGAAAAATGGGAGAGAACCCACGATTTAGCGAACAACTGCCTAAACGCTGATAGCAAAGCTGCCCCAAAGTCCCAAAGAAGCGGAAGGGGGAGGGGAATCCCGATTCTGAGAAGACTGAATTAAAAGCGGGGACCGAGAGGGCGGCTTGAAGGGAACAGATTTTGACTGAGTGTGGTGCGGATTAGCAAGAAATCGCTTAATTACCAGACCTTCAGAGACTTCTTAAAACTTTTTGCTAACTGTAAACAGTAACACAGCGAACAGAAAGAATGGCGGCGAAATCTAAACTTACAACAGGAACTGCCAGCACATCGTCTCCGGTCACTAAACCGGAAGTAACCATAGACTTTCCTAAAATGATTGCTGCAGCTTTGTGCCCTCCACTGGACCAGATGACCAACCTTAATGACAAGTTTGATATGTTGCAAAAGGAGCTCAAAGAAACTTCAGTAAAAACAGAGAAGTTAGACAAGAAGCTGAAAAAAGTTGACGTTAAGTCCAAAGAGTTTGGGCAAAGACTGGAAGTAGTGGAAAAAGAAAAAATCTCTGAGAGTCAACAATTGCTACTTCTTCAAATGGAAAAATCAGCATATGTCCTGAGATTTCAAAACTTTCCGGAGCAGAAAGGAGAGAACCTGGAAGAGATTTTAAGTGAAGAGCTGGCTCCCATGGTAGGCTTAACAGTGGAAGTGATACAAAGCAATATGGATATGGTATATCGTGCATATCCAGAATTTATTAAAAAAAACCACAAGCTACCCAGGGAAGTATACGCGAAATTCTCAAAAAGGTCAGCAAGACACTTAATTTTGAAAACAACAAATGGAATTGTTTTGAAAATCAAAGGAGAACAAATCAAAGTTTTAAAAGACGTTCCATTTGAGATCAGGAAAAGATTTTTGCAAAATCATACCACTCCATATAGATGGATAATATCGGAAGTCCTTATCTTCAACTACAATGGGAAAAAAGAAAAGATTGACTCTGTTCTTAAAGCGAAAATATTCCTGGAGCAGCAACAGAAAGAGAGAGATGGATCTGAGAAAGTGGAGGACAACAAAGATGCAGAAAAAGAAGATAAAAGGGGGGAAAGTTCTGACAATTCCTTGAGCATGACAATTCCTCGAGCAGCTTGGCAGAGTCCTCCGACTTTGAAGCAGAATTAGGGGCTGCTGCCCCTAAGCCCTTAAAAGTTAGACTGGATTTTGATAAGAAGCGTAGAGGAAGGAAATAAGCAAAATAGAGTAACTTTGACAGTCTGATGTTTAATTAATAATCTCAAAGCTAAGAAGCACACACTTTAGCCAAGTATGATTGTGATTGCTCGCTTTATACTTTTATACTTTTACAGTATTAACTTTCATGTATTACTATTTGGGAAATATCGACTACTTTAAACTTATGTATTAATGATCCTTGCTACTCGTAGTTTTAGGTTGTTCCCTTCCCCTGACCCTGTAGGTTTGTAGTATAGAAAAAGCAATAAAAATGTTTTTTTTAAAGGATGTCTTGGTTCCAGAACTGAATCCAGGCTAAACAAGGCAGATAAAATATCCAGGTACACCTGAAGTTGCTTTGCCCCCCCACCCCCACTTGCCCGATCCCTTTGCTCAAGAACGGAAGGTTTCAGCAAGGCTGCAGTTGAAAGATCTTCTTTTGCCAAAGATAGTTGTTTCAATAAAGGCCTTACAGCACCTTCCTTCAGAACCTTAAGGACATTTCCTTCAATTAGAAAAGAAAAGTATAATTCTGACAAGTGGCACTGTTTATTTGTCCCTGGGAAAAATATTAACAATATGTTTCCGTACCCATTAATCTCCAGCCTTTTTGAGCCTTTGGGCACCAATGGAATTCTGATACAGGATGGTAGGCACAATCACAAAATGGCTGCCATGGGAAGCAGAGCTACACCCACCCCCCACCCAAGAAAGTGCAAGTCCAGTGAGGTGTAACTTAAACAATACACTGGGGAAGAAGAGTGAGAGAAAGAATAAATTCAACACTGTAGTGGCACCAGTGTTCCCTCCAAGATGAGTTAGTGTGAGCTAGCTCACAGTTTTTTAGCCTCCGACTCACACATTTTTGTCTTAGCTCAGGAAGGATGGCTCCAGAGCAAACTAATTTATGCAGTAGCCAAATCACTCACGCACAACTTTAATGCCAGTAGCTCACAAAATAGAATTTTTGCTCACAAGACTCCACAGCTTAGAGGGAACACTGGCAGCTGCCACCAAAGCTATGTTATTTTAATCTACACAGCCAATCAGAAGCCATTCTGGGCAAGAGCTCCATCTGGTCCCACCTACTTTCTGGAAACACTTGGTAGGTCCAGGTAGAGTGTTGGCTGACACCATGATGCCCATGGCCCCCATGCTGGGGACCCCTCCCCTAGGCAGAAATAGACAATTCCCAATGAAAAGTCAGTTGCGATCACACACACTAAATAATCCACTTTCAATCCATTATCAATGTACCTTTGAATTGGATTTTGCCAGTTCACACAGTAAAAATCCAGTTGGAAAGTGCATTGAAAGTGGATTAATTAGTGTGTGTGATTGCAGCCATAGTATGTCAAAATTTGGTGCATGGAAGCACAATTTCCCTCCCAAAGCAGCCCCAAATGTCTCCTAAAGTACAACCATTGGGGGGACATAGGACCGCCCCCTTGGAGAAGAGGCATGAGGAGAGAGTTGGAGGGCTGCCAAAGGATAGTAGAATTGCTCCCTCCCATGCACATGTGGATCTTTTTGACAGGATGCAATGCTATATGTGGAACAAATATATCTCTTTAACAGGGAAAGAAATGTAAAAAGAAACCAAGGCCACCTGAAGATGGCAGATGGAGGAAGAACTACTTCATTAATAATAATAATCTCATAGGGGCCTAATGACATCAGACTGTTCTTTTTTTACTCTGAGCTATTCTCATTTAGGGTTATAAATTAAGGAAACTGCGCTTTTACTATGTGGGGTATTCAAAACAAATTAAATTTCTAAATGAGTACAAAGGAGACATATGAAACTGCTGCCCTGGCCTGCCTAGAGCACTTAAAAATAGATTAACCTTTCCATTAACATCAGTATATAAATACAGCAAATACAGAGGCAAAAAGACTGAGAAGTACATTTACAGTGCTGTAAATAGAAGCAAAAATGTCAAGCTCTTGTGAGTAAAGACTTATGGTATGTGGTCCTGATTGACATTTGTGAAGTGAGTGGCCCTTAATTCCCTTTAAATTTTTTTTTGGGGGGGCCCCCAGGGGATTTTTTATTGCTTTTTTAATTAGACTACAAACTACAAAGAAATAGGGGAAGGGAACTACAATTAGGGAGAAAGTAAAGATAACCACTACCAGTGTTCCCTCTAAGCTGTGGAGTCTTGTGAGCAAAAATTCTACTTTGTGAGCTACTGGCATTAAAGTTGTGAGTGAGCAATTTGGCTACTGCATAAATTAGTTTGCTCTGAAGCCCT
>NW_015175383.1:850853-864415 GCF_001447785.1 Gekko japonicus | reverse complement strand
CAACCTTTGCACCTTTTTCTTCACCTTTTGGGTAGTGGCGTCAACTTCTTTCACTTTCTCAGCTGTTTGCTCCGTGATTTTAAGAGTCTCATTCAATTGCAGCTGCTGAGTAGTGATGCTTTGGTTCATCATTGACAACTGTTCCTTGAGATTTGTCATCTGGTCCAGCAGGGGGCGCAGGGATTCTGCCAACATTTTAGCCAACCCAGTGGTTTCTTCCAGGCAGGGGCTCCCATCTACTTTCGCTTTTAAAAGTTTTTCTTTCTCAGTCCTCTTCCCCACCATCTTTATAGATTGTTTACTTTCCCAAGATTTGCTAAAGTCTCTGAATATACGCTTGCATGCTCATCCGCGCCCTGGTAAGTCTCTCTCAACAGATTTCAGGGGTTTTGCTTCCGCTCCCCCTTCGGCTCTCGCTTTTAAATTCATGCGCATGGGAGGGGCCCCTCCCCCGCTTTCTTTCTTTCCTAGTCCTTAGGGTGGGAGCTTTCCTTTTAAAATGTAAATTACGCTCTAATCCGACTCACAGTTCATAGTCGGTCTTGCCGCTGTAGCTTCGTTTTAACCACTCGATCTCCAGCGCTTGTCCCGGTCAGCGTCACTAGTTCCATACGGACACACAGCAGGAGGACCGTCAGGACGGAGAAGCGCCTTGATTCCCCAGCATCGCACTGGCGAAGAGTCAAATGCCCAGGGCGCGGGGCTGTTCACCCCGGCCCCTGGGGGGGGGGGGTAGCGAGACCTCGCCCCCCCTCCTTTCTGCTGGTGCGCAGTTTTCATCCCCGGGAGGTGAGTCTGCTCAGTGTGTCGCCATAAACCAGACCTTAGTTCTCTTAACCTGAATGTCCTTGTGCACAGCGTTTCATTATGAAACAAACAAAAGCTGTACAGTACTAGTATGTAGAAGTTATTTCTTTAGTTCTTGCAAACCTGAATGACAAGCGACCGTGCTTTCCATCATATAAAAGATAACAATAATAAAAAGAAATGGGATAAACCAGGCAGGATGTAACATGGAAATGCTAGAACTGCTGATACGGCCTGAGGAGGAATATAGTGTAATGGTTAGAGCAAGGTGTCAAACATAAGGCCCGGGGGCCAGATCAGGTCCGTCCAGGGTTCTTATGCGGCTCACGAGCTACTGATGCAAGGCAGGAAGTACTGGGGGGAATTGGCGGACCCACTCCATTGTGGCTTCAGCATGGCAGAGCAACCTCATCTGCAGCAATGTGGGAGCATCTGCCCAGCACTTCACTGTTGCTTCTCCAGTCTGCCTGTGTGGGTTTTCCTCTGCACCCTCCCCTCCCAGCCCAGGGGGCCTTGCAGTGAGGATACACCAACTCGGAGCTTACCAGCTGCTGTCCTTTATACAGTTCCTGTCTCCGGTACCTGGCATCATGTTTTATGGCAAACATGGCCAGGCCGACAAACTGACATTTATGTCAGATCCGGCTCTTGTAACAGATGAGTTTGACACCTCTGGGTTAGAGTGTCAGACAAGGACTGGGGAAGGCTGGGTTCAAATCACCACTCAGCTGTAAAGCCTCAGCTCAACCTACCTCATAGGACTATTGTGATTGCAGAGTAGAAGAGAGGAGAATCCTGAACATCACCTTGGAGGAACAATGGGGTTAAAATGTGACAGAAGTGAATCATTGGAACATTGATCAGGACAACTGAAGTCAATGGAGTTAGAAGGACGTAATTCTGTTAAGGATTTCTTTGCTGGTCAGTTTAATTAATGGATTAATCAACTGAATCTTTGGGACCGGGCTCTGGCTCAGTAGCAGAGCATCTGCTTTGCACACAGAGGGTCCCAGGTTCAATTCCCAGCACCGCCAACTGAAACATGCAGGTAATAGGTGATGTAGAAACCTCTGCCTGAGACCCTGGAGAGTTGCTGCCAGTCTGAGCAGATTATACTGTTCTTGTTTGTTGTCGTGGTTAAGTGCACGGACTCTAATCTGGGAGAACCGGGTTTGATTCCCCACTCCTCCACTTGCACCTGGCTGGATGACCTTGGGCAAGCCATAACTCTGGTACAGCTGTTCTTGAAAAAGAGCAATGTCTGTCAGAACTCTCTCAGCCCCACCTACCTCACAGGGTTTCTGTTGTGGGGAGGGGAAGGGAAAGGAGTTTGTAAGACGCTTTGAGACTCCTTTGGGTAGTAAAGGGTAGGGTATAAATCCAATCTCTCCTTCTTGATGGAGTAATGGTCTGACAATATAAGGCAGCCATATATGTTCATACCTGGAAGTAAACCAGATTGCTTTCAATGCGGTTTACTCCTTGGTAAGTAGACTGGAGCCACTTCTGTAAATAGTATATTTTTCTAGCATTTCTTCCAGAATTATCTACCTATACAGCAGCCAACTAAGGTTTTACTTCATGCATCTGATGAAGTCGGTTCTAGTCCATACCCTGCTAAGCATCTTGCCACCAGACTCCTATTTGATCTTGTTGCAATGGAATAACAGTGCAATCCTGAGAATACTTTCCTGGGAGAAAGCCCATCAAGTAGACTTCAGCATGACCCCAAGTAGACTTGTTTAGGAACGCATTGCAACACAGCTGTCTCTCTGGAACTAGACTGTGTACCAGTATGGTGCAGTGGTTAGAGCGTCAAATTAGGATTTGGAAGACCTGGATTTATGTATTATGTATTAATTAAAACATTTATATCCTGTCTTTCTTCAAAGTGTTTTACAATAATAGCCTGCACCGTTTTAGTCTCCACTCTGCCATGAAGCTTGCTTGGTGATGTTGGGCCATTCATTCTTTTTCAGCCCAGCCTACTACACGGGTTAGTTATAAGGGCAGAGAGGGGAGGGGAGACCCATGAACACCACACCCTCAGTTCCATAAAGGAAGGGTGGGATAAAGAAGTGATAGAATAGATAAAGAGGTACAAGCCTCACTTGGGAAACACTGCAGGAAGAAAAAGCACACTATTCTCGTTTTTGAGGCAGATGAAGGTGAAAGATAAATGGGTGTGGTTTGTTCAGTGTAATGCTGGAATAGGAATCATGGTGTGAAACCCCAGGCAGAATAATGTGGCCTGTTTACAACTAGAAGCCCAATCCTACAAGGGTGACAAAAGACCACCTTTGCTCTCTTTGACTGTTCATCATGTAGGGTTGACAGCTCCAAGTTGGGAAACACCTGGAGATTCTGGGGCTGGAGCCTGGAGTGGAGAGGGACTTCAGCAGGGCACAATGCCAAACAGTCCGTCCTGCAAAGCAGCCATTTTCTCCAGAGGAACCGTTGTCTGGAGATAAATTGGGAAAGCAGGAGATCTCCAGGGGCCACCTGGAGTTTGGCAGTCCTATTCATCATTCTCCCAAAAAAGACAGAGAGAAGGATATGACTAAGTTTATTTTTTTTATTTATGTTATTTATCTCGAAGTAATTTCATTTAATATAGGACTGATATTTGATGTGAAGGAATTTACTCCTGCACCTTGAAAAGTGTGAGAAGGAAACACAGGAGCGAGGCACACGGCCTTTGATCTTCTAAATGAAGCTAAAAACTCATTTTTGTGGGGGAAGGATTGGCTAACAATAGGAACCTTGCCACTTAATTAAACAATCTACCATTGAATCAATTTCTGTCGAAACCTGCTCTGAATAGAACCACAGACGTTTTTATTTGACACCAAGCAGTGCCTTGGGATAAACAACTGTGAACCACCATCTCAGGCCCTCTACAATCAAGATGACATAGTCTCGTTAAAAGTCTACTTTTGGTACTATCAAGCTTAGAAAGTTCTTACGACATGTGGAAAGACAACATAATGTAGAAATGAGCAGCCCAAGCAGAAACTTCCACCTAAGCCGTTCGCAGATCAGACCATGGGAAGTGCAAGAACAGTGTAAAAATATACAAACCACCTTTTTGTATAACATTCCGGTAAAAGATGGACTATGAGTTAGACTTTTACTCAAAGCCAAGGAAGTCCTGTTTCACAAGATATTCCAGTTGTCCCAAATGGTCTTTGCATTTTAAAGGAATACTGAGTTTGTTGAAGAAAATGTGTTGACTTTTGTCAGACTCCACCTGCAGGGTCAGCACACCCTCCAGCATCCTTTTGGCCTGGGCTACAGATAAGCTGCAGACCCATGAGAGGAGGGGGGCTTGCATTCACCTCAAGCCCCACCATCTGGCTCTTTCTCCTTTGCTACCCTGATACATGCCTTTTGAAATATTTCCTGGGCCGGACCAGGCTCATTTTAAGCCCCATGAAAGGGGTGGGGTCCTGTTGGGTGTGAGTAACAGAGGTGGTTGGGTTCTCAGCCCAGCCCAGCCCTTGTCTTACTTTCTTGCACCTCTCTCTCCCTTAGAGGGCCTCTCCTCTGGCCTGTGCTGGCCTGGGAAGGGTATTGATACCTCTGGTCTCATTTGCGGGATTGCCTGTGGATATGGCCCAGCGGTAGCCTTGTCTCCTCATTGGGCTGCATAGTGGGTGTGGCTGGCCCAGGGAGCCTCCCCTCCATGGTTCCTTGTGTTGTGGTGCAGCAAGCCCTTCCTTGCCTGCTCTGGGGTGAGGCTTCCCCTGGGGATTTGCAGTAGTTGCTCCAGCCATGAGCAGAGCCTGCAGTGCAATCCAGGAGACTCCACTGCTCCAGGTGAGTTTAGAGGTGGGGCTTCTGCCCTCATTCTTTATGGGTTTTTTGGTATTTTTTATATATATGTGGGGGGGGTTGCATTTTTCATATTTGCATGTGTGTGTGTATGTGTGTGCACATAGAAATCATGGTGACCTCTGGTGACTCACCCCTACTGGGGGCCTGGAGGATATTCAGAGAGGTGACTGAATAAAGCCTGCCCCCACCTCCCACCTCTGGTATTCCAAGGAGGTCTCCCATCCAAGTACTTGCCGGAGTCGACCCTGCTTAGCTTCCGAGATTTGAGGAGATCGGGCTTGCCTGGGCTATCCAGGTCAGGGTTGCCCCCATTCTTTAAAAGTAACCACAAGAGGAACATGGCCCATTAACAGTGCTTCTAGCAGGATAGCTTTTTAAAGTGCTGAGTTCCAGGAATGAGGGTTCCTATCCTAACCTCTTGAAGCCACCATCTCTGTGTTGGGTATTGTTAGGCCAGAAGAAATAACAAGGACAGGGTGGGCACTAAGTTGCCACACTGATCCATGCTGTTGTGACCTTGAGACTAGATTATGGACATGTGCTCTGTGAGGGGCTGCCCTTGAAGATGACTTGGAAACTACAATTGGTTCAGAATACATCAGCAAGGTTGTTGATAAGGTTCAGTTGAAGAAGCCGTATGGCAGTAATCATTGGGTCAACTGTACAGGATACCAACTTGTTTCTGAGTCCAATTCAAAGTGCTCTTTTTGTCCTCTAGAGTTCCTTATGGCCTGGGACTCATTTCCTTGAGGTGGGCTCTATGGTGCTCTCACCGGGGCATAGGTTTCCCTGTCTAAGAGGGGTGAAGACTGCTTCAGCTTGGGCAAGAATGTTTCCTGTGGCAGCTCTGTCTTTTTGGAAAGGGGCTGTCAAATTACATGAGGACTGTGCTTTTCCTTCTGCAGTTTACGCATAAGTGCAACACATAGCTTTTCAGAAGAGCATTTGGCTAAACATTGGCTTTATATGAGTTCTTCTGGTATAAAGTGATGTTTTAACTATTTGTTCTATATGGAAACCACTTTGAGCTTTTATGAAAAGTGGTATAGACATATATTAAATAAATAAATACAAGTCAGAAGCCAGCTCTTTGCACCGGTTAGTGTTTTTGCTTTGGGGTTACCCTTCCCAGTTTGCAAGTGGTGTTGATGTTGTGTTGTCTGAATACAGGCTGTCCATGCCTCAGCACGTGTGGTTCCTATGCTAGCACTGTTCTGGCCCCTGTGCAGGGGACAAACAGAGTGGCTGCTCTGTCGTACCACTACCTGGATTTTCTGCCACGGTTCCCATTTGTCATCATGTGATGCACATTTCTGGTGGAAGCAGTTCATTCAGTACACAGCTACCCAGGGGAGAGCACCTGCATGGAAGCATTGGGACATGTTCTCCATATAAATCTGAACCGGCTTAACAATCATTCCTTCTGCCCATAGAACTTTGGAAGTTTTAGTTCTGTGTGAAGGGACTTCAAAGCCTTGTCCTAAGCAAAGTTAAACCATTCTAAGTCCATTGGCAGAAGAAGGGCATAACTCTGCTTAAGGACTGCACTGGAAGGATCTCAGACATTTTCAGCACCTCATTAACCTACAATTCTGAGAGTCATATAGGGGAAAACTATGATAGTACATATCTACGATGTACAATAGTACATATAAATGTTAATATATATATATATATATATATATAATATATATATATATAAAAACGTAAGAGTGTTGATGATGATGTTGCAAGTTCAGGCTGTTTACTTACTTCATAGAACCCCTGAGCTGGTTTAAGGTGGACAGCAACCTTATTAAAATGCAATACCCCCTCCCAAGATAGCACATTAATTTTTGTTGTTGTTAAAGCAGCTGAAATATATGTCACTTATTTACTGCTGGGCACAAATATCTTGTTCTTCTTTCCTTTCCTTCAGTAGGTTTTGGTGCCACTTATAACACTCTAGAGCTATGGAAGATTGCTAACATATGGAAGTGCTTGGGTGTTTTGTCTTTTGTCTTCTTCAGTCTTAGACTGACAAGGTCTGGACATGCCTTTAGAATGATCAGGCTCAGACCTGGCAAACCTCATGAGGAGTAACGACTCTTGGACTGAGAAATCAGTTCTCTGTAGATGCTGGAATAGTTTAATGTGGCTTGCACAGCCCAGAGAGTAATGTCAGGTGATGCATCAAGTGATGATTCAGGCCAGACTGCTCAGTATGAACACGTTTCGGTATTTTTCACAAGTGATGTTAAGAATGAGATTTTAATCTCCTGTGCCTGTAAGGCAATGCAAGAGCCCCGTCTGTATAACACACACATGCTATTTAAGA
The DNA here is from genome assembly GCF_001447785.1 of Gekko japonicus. Classification (NCBI taxonomy): domain Eukaryota; kingdom Metazoa; phylum Chordata; class Lepidosauria; order Squamata; family Gekkonidae; genus Gekko; species Gekko japonicus. The sequence goes on along the minus strand of NW_015175383.1, from coordinate 857,454 downwards.
ATGGTTTTCTTTTGCTTTTTATTTTGCATTAAAACACTCAGCAGTGGTAATTAAGGCTGGACTCTTGTGCACATCTATTTGGGAATAAGGCCATTGAATTCAGAGGGACTTACTTCTGAGTAATTATGAATTGGATCCATTCCAGCTATACAACTAAACACTTACTAGGAAGGATTGGTGGGACTTGCTTTGAAGCAAATCTGTTTAGGACTGTTTAGGTCTAAGAATGAGTCTTAGAGCCACTTGTGAAAATTAGTTTTATTTTAAGAATCTATTAAAGCCTCCTTCATCCTTGGGTTGTCTGTTAAATGTTAAGAACCTTCTAAAATATGGTCTGGTGGATGGGAGTTACAAGGGCCAATACAGTCCCCTGAGTCTTGCTCCAGTGGGTGGTTTAATCTCAAGGCAATAAAAGATGGTAACATCTAGCCAACAACAACGACTAAAAACATTTACCCTTGAAGGCCATAGTTATTTTAAAAACGATCTACAGGACAGCTTGCAGTAACATAAAAGTGGAGAAAAACCAATGATAATTTTTATAGTTCTTTAAAGACAATTGATTGCACCAAATCCTTTTATGGAACATAAGCTACTTCGTCAGGTGTATTAAGCGTTGTTTTAAATTGGCAGATAGCATATGTACTTGGATAGAGAGAGAAAAAATCTAAAAATGAAAAGCTCAAAAGCTCTAAAACACATTACAATCTGTGACATTTCTATGCAAAATCCAGATGCACGATAAATGCAATGATCATTCAGAGTCGCTGTAACAGGCAATAGCACAATCCTCCTAGCCTTGCCAACCTAATTCAACATCTGTGTTGGAAGATAATTTTACATTATCTTTTGGCTTCTATCAGTTGTGCAACACTGGAAGACACCTGATACACTGTGTATTGTATTATATTAAAATTTGGGGGGAAATTAAGGATATACAAGGACTTTTAAAAAAAATTTACTTGGGATTTATATCCCGCCCTACCCAAGCGGCCCAGGGCGGCGAACATCCAGGTGACAGGTCATTTCCCCCTCTTCCACTATTTTATCTTCCCCTTCCCTGGCAGTCCACATATCGGAAGCATTGTGTCCAGATCATGGGAGGTGGTAGTTCTGCTCTATTCTGCTATGGTCAGGCCTCACCTGGAGTATTGTGTCCAGTTTTGGGCACCACATTTTAGGAAGGATGTTGACAAGCTCGAGCGTGTCCAGAAGAGGGCAACCAGGATGGTGAGAGGGTTGGAATCCAAGTCTTTTTTTTTTTTAAACCCCCGAGGGGGATTTTTTAAAATTGCATTTTCTATAAACTACAAACTACAATGAAAGAATAGGGAGGGGGAAAGCTATATCTATGGAGAAAGAAAAGAAAACCACTAATAACTAAAACCCCAAGTATAGGAGATCATTACAATCGCTTGTATCAGTATTAATCTAAAATGCTTAAGTTACATAGAACATGGTTATACATGCTAACATATTATCTTTTTAGCCAATCTTTTAACTGCTTTAAGAACATTCCCAGAGCATTGTAAAAAATAGATGTTTTTAGGCACAATTCAGAGTCCTTCAGCCTTTATTTATCTTTATCCTTTCTTATCCTCAGTTGGTATTCTCGTTTGGGGGCGGCTGGCCCTTTTTCAGAAGCAGAGTCCTCTCCGGAAGTCACAGAGTCCTTTCCATCACTGAATTTACTATCGTCTTCCTCCCCAGCGTCCTCTCCCTGCTCTCCCAGTTGCTGTCTCAGGAACTCTCACGCTTTAAAAACAGAGTCAATATTTTCTTTTTTATCCTGTATTTTGAAGGTGACGCCCTCGGGGGTGAACCATCTGTAGGCAATGCTGTTCATTTGCAAAAACAATATTAAGTCTTTATACTTCTTCCTCTTCTTCCTTATTTCAAATGGGATATCTTTTAGAATTCTGATGGTATTTCCTCCCATTTTTCGAGGTGATCCTGTAGTTGCTTTCAAGATTAAGTCCCTCACATGTCTGTTCGAGAATCTAACCACAATCTCTCCAGGCAGATTATTTTTCGTGATGTAGACAGAGTAGGTTCTGTAAACCACATCCATTTTGCTTACAAGATATTCCGCTTTTAAATCTGTAACTGGAGCTAACAACTCAGACGTTGTTTTAGATTCTCGCCTTTCACCTCAGGGACCCCTTGGAATCGGAGGATTAGGTTGGCTTTCTCCATTTGCAGCTGTAAAAGTTGAAGTTCATCTGAGGCTTGTTTCTTTTCCAGCATTTGAACCTTTTTCTTAACTCTTATAGTCTTATCGTCTATTTCCTTCACTTTCTCAGCTGTTTGCTCCATCTTTTTTGTGGTTTCAGCCAGTTGGAGCTGCTGATCTTCAAGGTTTTGGTTTAAAATTGTCAGCTGCTGATTAATGTTTGTCATCTGGTCCAGTAGAGGGCGCATGGTGTCTGCTAAGAGTTTGGAAAGCCCTGTAGAATCTTCCATCTGGGGACTCCCGCTCCCCATTACTTTCAGTTTTGCTTGCCTTTCTTTCTCCGTTTTTCCCCCCACCAGGATTGTGGATTATTTACTTTTAGTAGAACTTCCTAAAGTCTCTGAAATTTGCCCAAACGTTTTTCTATGCTCTAGTAAGTCTCTCAAAACTTATTTCAATGTTTATGCTTCATCCCTCCTTGAGGAATCACTGCTTTAGTTATGCGTGTGGGAGGGGGCCCTCCCACACTCGGCTCATCTCGCCGTTCCCAGGGTGCTTTCTTTTAGATTTTCGGCATTTTGATTTCACTTGACTTACAGTTCATTGTTAGTCTGTAGTCCTCGCCTGATCACGTTTAAATTGCCTGATCTCCAACGCTTGTCCCGGCCGGCGGCCCTGTTTCCATGCGGACGCAGCAGCGGCAGGACCATCAGGGCAGGAGAGCGCCTCAATTCACCAGCATCGCTCTGACGAAGAGGCCACCCTTTCAAAGCCCCATGGCAAAGAGCCTTTCGCACAGGCTCTGGGTGGGTGGGTGATGGACAATCGCACCCCTCCTTACCGCTGGCGCACAGATCGCCTCCTGGAGGTCCGGGAAAGGCGTCTGCTAGTGTGTCACAATTGACCGGAAGCTCTCGGAATCCAAGTCTTATGAGGAAAGGCTGAAAGAATTGGGTATGTTTAGCCTGGGAAAGAGAAGGCTTAGAGGGGACATGATTGTAGTCTTCAAGTATTTGAAGGGCTGTCATGGAGAAGATTCTGGACTGCAAGACTAGATCTAATAGGTGGAAATTACAAGGGAGTCATTACCAGCTAAATATCAGGACAAATTTCCTAACTATAGGAGTGATTGAGCAGTGGAACAGACTGCCTTGGGAGGTGGTGGATGCTCCTTCGCTGGACGTTTTCAAGTGGAGGCTGGACGACCATCTTTCGGGTATGTTGTAGGGCTATCTTTCGGCTATGCTCTTGCAGAGTGCAGGGGGTTGGACTAGATGACCTGCAAGGTCCCTTCCAACTCTAACATTCCATAATTCTATGATTCTCTCCTTTTTACTTTTTCCAGCCACTCTACCTTATGACCCCCCTCATATTTATTCAACTTTTCCTCTTCCCCTACCCCTAGCAGCCTCTCCCCAGGAAAGGTCTGGTCACTTTGCCTGGTGGTCTTCAGCAATGGGTTGGACTCAGTGGTGTGGTGGCTACTGCTGGGCTGAGCTGGACCCATGGCCCAAGTTGCGTGGGCAGTAAGCTTCTGGTAGTCCCTGCTGGGCCTGTTGCAGGAATGTCCTCTTCCATCAGGAGACATGACAGTGGAAGTGGGGGGGGGTGTTTCCAGGATTGTTTCAGCCTCCCAGTTCACTCCTGCTTCTCCCCCCCCCCCGGCTTTGTTTTACAGAAACCAAGGCTTGGCAATATTGTTGTGATTGCCTAGCAACCCCTCAAAATCAGAGAGACTCCAGTGGGCATTATTTTCTTAAAGCTACAGGTGGTGTTTCTGTAATCCCCTGATGTATTTTTTTTTTATTTCAGAATTTTCTGGGACTTCCTTCAAGTTTGTATAGAAATCCCCTCAACCCTGGTGTGTCCCTTGGTCCATTTTGTAGCGCTATCAACCATTCAGTCTAAGGTGCTGTTCAAATTTATTTATTTCATATCCTGCCTTTCTCCCCAATGGGGATCCAAAGCAGCTTCTATCATTCTCCTCTCCTTCAGTATGCTCACTACAACCCTGTGAGGTAGGGGAGGGTGTGTGGCTAGGGAGGGGCATGGTACAGTGTCTGTTCATCATGCGGAATGTCCCAGATTCAATCTCGGCATCTCCAGTTGAAAGGATCCGATAGGAGGTGATGTGAACGACCTCTGCCTGAGACCCTGGAGAGGCAGCCTGAGTAGACAGCACTAAATCTGATGGACTACGGCTCTGATTCAGTATAAGGCAGCTTTGTGTTTTCTTGTGTGTGCCTGTTCGGCTGAGACAATGACTGGACCAAGCATCTATGTCACATTATATAAGACTTAGAGAAAAGGGAGTTGTTTCTCTAAATCTTATATGACAACTGTAGAAGATGTTTGAGTTTTGGGAATAAGAAATTATTATCTTTCAACAAGTGCAGTGGGTGACAGATTAAAATAGCATTCCTCCAATAAAACCTCTTCTTCCTCATTGTATCCATTAAAGAGGCCTTGTTCAATAGATATTTTAATGATACGTTTATCCTGCCGTGGTTTTTTGAATGGTATTTTAAAAAATAATATGGGCACTGCTCCAGCCACAAATATTTTTAAAATTCCATTAAACTCAGGAAGTTGAGCACACGCTGAAACAAATAAAAAAAGCTCTCCATATGAAACTGAGAGAAGTGAATGGAGAGTCTCAGTCTTATGTTGACATACTTATTGCTTTATAGCTATTGAACTTATAACCTTAGCTTGTTATTTAGTTTTGTCTTTGCATATCTTAAAACATCTTCCTCATGTGACAGGTTAATTTGCTGTTCAGCTCCTGTCTATAAGTCTGAACCTTGCCTTCCATTCCAATGTATTTGAAAAAGTGTGCGTGCACACAAAAGCTGGTACCTTGAATAAAACTTTGCTGGTCTTAAGGGTGCCGCTGGCCTCTAAATTCGTTCTAGAATTTTCAAAAGTTTGAATAGTCTTTCCTGGTTTTTCTGTCATTGTTATCTGTCTAGGTGCTGGCCTCACTGCTGGACCTCCTGAGGGCACCTGGTATTTTTGGCCACTGTGACAGAGTGTTGGACTAGATGGGCCATTGGCCTGATCCAACATTGGCTTCTCGTTTTTAAAATCTGAAAACCGTTGGTATGAGTGGAGTGGCTACGTCTGTCCCAAAAAGCGGAATAGAAGTTTTAATAAATAAATGCGAGGATCTGACCAGAATGATAACACAGGTGTCAACGCAGTCATCCCGTTTTGCAACTGGAAAAGCTACCTGGCCTTGAGGAGCAATCCCCCCGCCCTTATGCTATGGAGCAGCTTATCGTTTGTTCGGACGTTTTTCTCTTTCTCTCCCCTTCTCAGAGCCCCCGCCCCGCCCCGAGGACGTGGGAAAGCAACCAAGCGGCGCTGCCCTCCGGTAGCCAGGCACCCCCACCCCCAGGTGGGTGTGCGTAAGTGCGGGGGCGGCGCGCTTCCCACCCCACCGGGCCACGGCCCTGCCCTCAGACACACCTTCGGGCGGGATTGTTGATACGACAGCGCCGCGCGCTCCTGCCCCTTTTACGCGCGCCCCGGAGGCCGGCCTCCCCGGTGATCCGAGCCAGGCGAAAAGAGCAGCTGGCCCTCGTCCCTCCAGCCCCTCGAGCTGCCCTTCTCCTCCTCCTGCGAGCCCGCCATCCCTTTCTGCCAGCGGCGGGGACGCCTGCCCACTCGCATGCTGGTGGAGGTGGAGAAGGAGGCGGCCCTTCCCCGGCGCTCCCTTTCCTCCGCCCTCGGCTTTTCCCCCCTTCTTCATTCACGAAAGAGAGGAGGAGCCAGGCCACTCCAAGAGCCCGGGGGAGCGGTTGTAAGACGCGGGCGCCGGCGAGGTAGTACACACTCCTGTCAGTTCCAACAGCAGCCGCGGCTACTCCTTGGCTTTCTCCTCCTGCCGCCACTACAGCAGCCGGCGCTCCCGCTTGTTCCTCACGCACCTTGCCGCCCAAAGCAGCTCTCCCCTGCCGGCTGCGGCCATCACTTCAGCGGGAACTTCTCCGGATTCGGGCACCGCCAAGGTGAGTGTGTGAACGCGCTCCCCTCCTCCCCTGCCCTTTCTCCTTCCAGCCGCGATAAAGTTGATCGGGAACAACCTCGCGGGAGTGGCCCGAACGGGAGAGTTGGATGCCTCTTGGGCGGCAGCGTGACCGCCCGCCCAGCTGCCTTCTGCCGGCCATCGGGGCCGTGGAGTCCTGCGCCCGGATCCGGCTTGGCCCGGCTGTCTTGTGTTCAGAACGGCGCGGGTCGACATGTGCTTAGGCGCTCAGCCACATGCCCGGAGCTTGGGAGTCCATTTTGCTCAGCGTGGTGCATGATGCAATATTTATAGTCGTGAGCGGGAAAGGAGGAGGAAGAGGGGGGGGACACACGAGGAGGAGGAGGCAGAGGGGGCCAACACGCGGGCGGGCTTGGGGGTCGCGGCGTCCTTCCCTC
>NW_015175383.1:805518-850837 GCF_001447785.1 Gekko japonicus | reverse complement strand
CCCCCCCCCCCCCCACCTTCCTCCCCTGTTCCCCCCCCCAACCCCTCCCCCCCCCCCCTTCCCAACTGCGGGACTGGCGCCGATCTAATTCCGCCTTGCCTTACATGGCGCTTTTTTTGCGTTCCCAAGGGGAAGGCAGATGGTGCTTTCTATACAATGAGTCATCCCTCAAAACACAGCCGCCCCGTTCTGCGCTCCGTTATCCTCGCCCGTCTTTCTGCAATCTGGCCGGCACTCCCCCGCTCTACCTTGTCTCCTCGCGGAAGGCACATTTTGCTCGTGGGAGGGGGCGGAGCGCTTGCCTGATGCAACGAATCTCAAGATTGAACGAGCAGGGACGAGCCCAGCTATTTATGGTCAGGAGAACCACGCGCGGTGGCCTCACTTGCCTTCAGCCAGGCCGAAGAGCTGGCTTGAGAGGAGGGGTCTCTAGCACGGCGTGATGGACGGGCAGTGGCTGCTCAGGCACACGTGCTGAAGTTTCTGTTTTTAGGTATAGCCTGTTTTAAAGATCCCTTTTGCCTTCTCTTGTGATCAGACACACATTTTGCCTGTTTCTTGCTCTTCCCCTTAGTATACAAGAAATGAGAACCAGAATTCAGAATGGGAATCCCAAGCTTGTTTTCAGTTGTGGTATACAAGACTGCAGACTTTAGTAATAATAAAGACCTGATTGTGTTCGCTTGCCCATTGTTTAAGCCATGCAGCAGGTAAACTAGTTTTGTTGACTTTTGGCACCTGCTTGCCTACCTACGTAATGGAAATACGGTTAGAATGTGCTGCACTCATTTGCTTATACATTTGTAAGGGAAACGATTCCTATTTGGAGAGGGAAGTCACCTTGGGGGTAGTATCCTGTAGGAGATTTAGTAACATCTGTTTATTCTTTGATAACTGACGTCATCAGTTACTATAGTGGAAAAATGCATTGCAACTGATCATTATCGGGCAATGTAAGTGTTATCTGTAGGTTTATAGCAAATTCTTACAAAACCTTCAACGGTGGGACATGATTGGTCTTACTGACCCTCCTGTATGGCCATGCCCCCCAAGCTAGTAAACTCCTTGTGTCTCTTCATTTGATGCTGAAATTAAAGGGAAGAAAAAGTGAATTGATGCAGAAAAGTCAAGCTATGTGCTAAATATGTGAACTGAGTCAAATTAAGGAAACCAGAAGGGTGTTATTCTTGTTCATTACTTGTGTGCAGAACATATATGAGAACAACTGCTTCTGTTTTGTTGGCTGCACACTCAGAGGGCTGATTTGGATGACTTTTGTCACAAGGAAAAATCTGCTTACCTCAGCAATGAGCCATTAATTAAAGGTGGACTATAAATAATGTAAATAAAAACAGTAACATCCATAAGCTCCAGTATCCATTAATTTATTTAACTTTATTTATAGTCCACATTTCTCACTGAGAGTCAAGCAGATTACACAGTATAAGTCTGTGCAGTCTACAGAATGGGACATTTAATAAACAGCATAAGCGGACTAGGATTATATAAATGTGAGACAAAGCGAAAAATATTAGATGTGACATGTTAATGCAGAAAATGATGTTACATAAGTAGAAGACAATGTGGTATGGCCAAGATAATGCCTGCAGCAAACAAATAATGCCTACTGTATAGTGTGGTCTGGTTCACGATCTCATTCTTCACAAAAAGTGCCTTCCTGAAGCATTCTATTATAACGTGGTCCTATTTTTATGACAATGCCACCCTGAAAAATTCTGTTCGCTTAAAGACAGAAGCAGGACCCTTCCTGATCTAAGGCAGGCCCTTCCAACAAGATGGGAACCACAACAGAGAATACACGTTAGTAGGACAGTATCCCCAGAAGCCCCCGCTGGGACAGATGAAGATGTGGCAGAAGATGCTGCAAAAGTGGTCTGTGAACTACACCTGTGCTATATTGATTGTTCCAGTAGACTGCCCTCTTCACTGTGAGCTGTGCATTTACACACACAATACAGAGGAGTTATCCCGGAGGGATATTTTTTTATAAGACTACAAAACTACAAAGAAAATATAAGGGAAGGGGATTACATCTAAGGATAAAGGATAGATAACCACTACACTAAAAACCCAAGAGGAGGAGATCATATCCATGTTAATCTAAGTGTTATTAAGAAAAGTGTTAGTACAACAATATACTTGTAGAGTTCTTGTTTGTCTCGGCTTCAGTGTTAGTTGTTGTGAGAGAATCTTGTTATTTGCTTCAAAAGGCAATTTTCAGAGTCCTTCTGCCTTTACTTTGGTTTTCTGTCTCTGAAATCATATGTAACTTTCATTGCGCCTGCACCCGTTTCTACAGCAGAGTCCTCATCCGTTCCATAGGTAGCGGAGTCATTTCGATTCTTCATCTTTGGATTCTTCCTCCAATCCCAACTGGCGTCTCAAAAATTCTTTGGCTTTAAAAATGGAGTTAATCTTTTCTCTTTTGTCGTTGATTTTAAAGACGACACCCTCTGGGATCGCCCACCTGTACGAAATTTCATTGGTTTGAAGAAAAGAAATTAAGTCCTTATAGCTTTTCCTGTTTTGGCGAATTTCAAATGGAATGTCTTTTAAAGTTTTAATTTTCCCATTTTCAGTGGAGTTGCTGAGGTCGCTTTTAAAATAGCATCTCTGGTCTGTCTTTTTGAGAGTCTGATCACAATTTCTCCAGGCAGGCTATTTTTTAAAAAATATAATTGGAGTATGCCCTATAAGAAGTCTCCATCTCTTTAACTACTTCATCCGCTGTTGAGCCTATTGCTGGAGCAATGATCTCGCTGAGCAACTTCCTCAGATCCTCTTCCGTCGATTCAGGAACTCCTTGGAATCTGAGAATCATGTTGGCTTTTTCCATTTGTAGCTGTAACAAACGGTTTTCTTGGAAGTTTTGTTTTGCTTCAACTTCCCCATTCTTTTCTTCATTTTCTTGTTTGTGGTGTCTATCTCTTTAATTCTCTCAGTCATATGCTCCACCTTCTTTGCCGTTTCTGCCAGTTGGAGCTGCTGGGATGCGAAGTTTTGATTCAGTGAAGTCAGTTGCTGGTTAATACCATCGAGTTGCTCCATCACCGGCTTGAGCATATCCGCTAACATTTTCATGATGTCTGCTCCCTCTTCCGGTTTTGGGCTTTGACTACCCGCTGGTTTTGCTTTAAACTTTCTTTGCGAGGCCACCATTTTATACGATTGTTTACAATTCCAAGTCGCTTCTTGCGGACTCGAAAAATCATCACCTTGATGTCAGTGCTCAAGTAAGTCTCTCAAAACAAAATCGCTGCTTGTTTCCCCCCCACCCCCTTTGTTACGCTTATCTGTCCGTTCGCATAAGAGGTTTCTCTCTTTGCGCTCCGCTTTCCCCACGGGGGGGGGAGTTTACTTTTAAAATATTCTGCTTATTTTTGTCGGTCATTTCTCTGACCTCGCTCACAGTAATCAATATCCCGCTCGATCTCCAGCGCTTGTCCCAGTCGAATCAGCTTGTGCCCGAGGATCACACAGCGGCAGGACCATCAGGGCGGAGGGAAGCCTCAATTGTCCAGCATTTAGCCTTCGAAGAGGCTGCGTCTCAAAAGCCCTATGGCCTGGAACCTATCACAAAGGCTCCGTGTGGGTGCTGCTTGAGGTAGCACCCTCTATACCGCTGGTGTGTGAGTCGCTCCCCCGAGGTCCGGGGAAAACAACCGCCATCGCTGATCCACTAACCGGAAGTCATTTATTTCAGTGGTTCTTATTCCCAGGCAAATGTTTTTAGGATAGCAGTGTATTTCTTCCAACATAGCTGCTTGAGTCACTTTTATGAAATTAACCAGGATTTGGTACATTGTGATTGTAGGCTTTCAGATGTCCTTGCTAACTTTTCTGCCTTTCTACATCTTATTTGCTGTTCTAGCTGTATCAGCATAGCCTTGCAGAACTTGCTGCCTTATTCTTCCCTTTGCTGTGATTTCCTATGTGGCCTCTATTTTATTTCCTTCTTATATTTTTGTTTCAGCTTTCCTCCTGCACTAATATTTCATCTGATGGCAGATTTTCTGGACCAGTAACCTCTTTGGAGATTAGGCCAACTAAGTGACAGACAAAACATTAAAGCAGTGAGGTTATTTATTTACTTCATTTATTCTCCATCTTTCCCCCCAATAGGGAGACAGAGTGGCGTACAACATTCTCCTAGCCTCCATTTTATCCTCACAACAACCCAGTGAGGTAGGTTAGGCTGAGGGAGTGATTGGCCCAAGGTCATCCTGCAAGCTTCCATGGCAGAGAAGGTATTTAAACCTGGGTCTCCCAGATCCTAATCTGACTTTCTCATTGCCATTTGTTGTGATGATAGTATGTATGAAGAATATATTTGTTATGCTTGTTGAGCCTGGTTTAAGTTGCTGCACATGACCGCTGTTGTTGTATCTTAGTTCATTCATATAGAGCAGAGTATAGTGGATCATTGTGCCGGCATATAAAATTTAACTTTCTTGTGAACTGCTTTAGTGCTGGTTTACTGTATGCCAACAACCTTCATTTGGAGTGACTTAAAGCAAGCTCAGTATGGTGGCTGTGCTATGTAAACCAGTCCTAAGTACTTGAGTGTTACAGAGAGAGTGATGGGGACATACTACAGAGCCCCCCCCCACTTGCCCCCAGCCAGGGGTATTTGAAACAGCTTCCTCAGTGTAGGCTCCGGCATTGAAAAGCACTTCTCCAAAGCCAGGAAGAAACACACACACACACTTTCTCTCTCTCTCTTTCTCTCTCTCTGTGGCCTTCTTTCATACAAACATCAGTCTTCTCCAGCAACTGAGCTATTTGAACTTGCTGTTTACTGTAGATGATGTTTAGGTGATTCCCCCTTTGGGAGAAATTTAGTATTCCTAGGTATCCTCAACCCTTGGTATCTCAGCCCCATAAATGTTCCTGGGAATCATATGCTGTTTTATTAACTACTCCAATTTTCATTGAAAACAGAAAGAAAGTAGATCAAGTGTAGCTATTCCACATTTCCAAGCTACGTAAAAGAGGATGAAAGCAAACTTTGTGCCTCCCAAAATTTGATCCAAGCACACCATTTGCATAAGCCATAGTATATATCCTTTTTATTTTAAAATAAATAGGTATAACTTCTCTGAAAGTGTGTATTTTTGGATACCAAGGTGATACCTCTGGACATCATAGCCTGAAATATGGTTTGTCTCTGGAAACATGGCTGTAGGGTTTTTTTGTTTCCCTATTCCTTTTTTCCTGTAGTGCTTACCAATTACCTTCTCCATTTCCTGCTTTTCAGTAATCATTGTTTGCTGTGAGAGCCGAATCAAGCAATCTCTGATTATGGCTAATTACTGTTTGCCCTCAAGCCAGATTCTGGTCCACAGGAAAACTCCAGTTAGTCGTAACCATGGTTTTTACAGTTTGGGTGCCATGATGAACTGTGGTCACTAGAAACAGAAAGGGGGAGGGGAGAAGCAGTCTGAGCCCTAAGGGAATATTCCTGATGTCTGAAGTAGGTCACTGTCTTTTCTTGGATCAAAGTATGTTGGAGTTGTAGATAATCCTATTTAGCTAAGCATTTAAAAGCGGCAACTCCATCAAAGACCAGTTCTTAACATCAAGATAATTGCATTATTGCCCAACCTGTTCCTAATGTTCATGCAGTTAGTTATACTGATAATACTAAATGTTTAGAATTGTGCTATACATTTTGTGTTGGTATCTTATGTATTGTGTATCTAGAAGGAAACACATTTCACTCAATAGGACTGCATAAGCCAAGCATGCTGGTATTTGCAGTGCGGGTTCCACACAGACAAAAAACAGCTTATTTTCTGTATGCTGTTGTGTTTAGTTATGTTGACTGCACATCACGTAAATGCATATATACCAGTTGTGTGATGTAACGGACTGAGTGTTGTGCTAGTGGAGAGATCAGACTGTTGAGTCTACTGGATTATTTTGGGCTACTCACATGAACCCTGTTCAGTCGTTATGACTTTGGCGATCAAATCATGCATAAACAGAGATATGTGGAATATTCTCAATATGTATGGTTGCCATTTTGTGCTAATAGGACCATGTTCATATTTTCCAGTTTCAGTATGTGGGATTGGAAGCCCGGATGTTTTGAGGGTTTTGCATGTACCTGAGCTGGAAAACAGAAGTGTTGCCCTGTTCATACAAAATGGCAACCACGTGTGTCAGGAGGATGATGGGTAGTGCACTCTTCCATTAACATAGGGTTGCGTATTTGTTAAGTACCATTAAGTGGCTTCCAACAGAAGGTGACCCTATGAATTAATGTCCTCCAAAACGTCCTGTTGTTAACAGCCTTGCTCGGGTTTTGCAAATTGAGGGCCATGGCTTCCTTTATTGAAGCCAATCCATCTCATGTTGGGTCTTCCTCTATCCTGCTGCCTTCAACTTTTCCTAGCATTATTGTCTTTCCTAGTCAGTCTTATCTTCTTGTGATGTGACCAAAGCATGATAGCCTCAGTTTGGTAATTTTAGCTTCTAGGTCATGTTCAGGCTTGACTTGATGTAGAACAAGGTTAGAATGCCAAAAATTATAATAACAAACAGGGCTTCCCTCTCAAGTGGAGGGGTGTTTTGAGAGATAAAAGGGGCAGGGAAATAACCACGAATTCCTTGGGTGAAGGATAGGATAAAGATGTAATAAATGTATAACATAATGCAGCTGCAACCATTTCCTTGATTGTATTAGCTAGAGAAGCAGCACCCATGATTACTGGTGGCTGTGGCTAATTCTTTCTCCATATAAGTGGTCCAGTTTGTAGTAAAAAAAATTCTACACAGCTGTGTTCCCAAAGAGGTACACTCCAGTGTTTCTTGTTTGTGTGAACTGACCCTTGTTTGTATTCTAAAGTGCAGTCACTTTAGTCTGTGTGCTGCTAAAAGAGAGCCTTTCGACATTGCTCGTATCTGTGTCCTTGTGTTCTGTGTGCCCATACTGGGTGAGGACTCCAGTGCTCATGCAAAATGGTTGATAGCTTTGGGCTGCTCTGAAGCTGAAGCCCCTGAGACTGACTCAAAAACGTGTTTAACTGGGTTATTTGTTTTCATTTATACCATGCTTTTCTCCCCCATGAGGACGCAAAGTAGCTTACCTTGTTCTCCTCTCCTCTGTCATATCCTCGCAACAACACTGTGCGATAGAGTGAGAGTGTGTGACTGGTCCGAGATCACCCAGCAAGCTTCCATGGAGGAGTGGTGATGGAGTCTGTAATACTGTAACCACTACACCACACTGGCTCTTTCACTGAATTAGGTAAGGCTTGAGCAGTGGCCCCTGTAATAAGCTGAAAAATCAATTCCCTTGATTGTAGCACACTGAAAAGAGTTGAGTATGTTAAGACTTGAAAAACGTTGGAACAAAATGTTTCTTAAAATAGTGCATTGGGGCCTCCTCCTTAGTTTATTTATACAGTTTATATCTCCCACCTTTGTGCCTTCACAAAGGCCACCAAGGCGGCTAGCAGTTTAAAACATCAATGATAAAATCACCTAGTTGGGTATTGCCAGATACTAGCAGTGGTCTCTGGGTATGGCATAGCTTCCTTTCCCAGTGGACATGTGCACTATTTGATACGTTGTAGATACAGTTTGTGTGTCGTCCCCCCCCCCCATTTTTCTATCCTTCTCCTCTTGTACTGGTCTGCTTTGCATCAGGGTTTCCCAGTACAGTGTCCATTGGGTGCCATGGTGCCCACTACCACCTTTCCTAATACCTGCCAAAGTAATTGGGGAAGGTGGGTCTTTTGCCCAGCAGGGCTTCTGATTGGCCATTGGAGGTCTGATCAGTTGGGCAGATTTTTAAAATGTTGCTTCGGCAGCAGCTGCCATCAAAGCACAAGGATCTTCACTGTATAACCGGAGGCGTGTGCTAGAAAGAAGCGTTCAGAAGTTTGGGGGTTGGTAAACACTTGTTGCTAGGTATAAACGACACATTAACAGGCATCTTCAAAGTATCTGACTTAATCTTTTACTGAATTCCAGAAAAGTGTGTAGCACATAGGCTTTTAGACAAAAATAATAAGTTAAATTGCAAAAAGAACAGAATAATTATTATCTGACTCAATCATATGAGTTTCCTTTCAAAGTCTGTGGTTTTAATTTTAGAGATTTTAATCTATTGTTACTGAAACTAAAAAGTTGCTGAAGCTCATAAAATATTGTTCTGGTGAATCTCATGATTTTATCTCTAACTATGAAGACATTTTTAATACTTTGCATAAAAAGTTCACTTTTGTCAACTCTGTTATTATTAACATAATCATGATAAATGTGCTTTATTTGCTAAGAAGTACTTCCCCCCCAAATGCATATTTTCAGTTCGCTGGTTTCTGCTAAGTGGGACATGATTCATCACTCATTTTCGGCAGTGTAACACTGCAAAATTTCATTGGGTTAATTCTAATGAAATACTTGTTTGAGTACCCAGTCCTGACAGGCTCTTCACTATGTTCATTCCTGTGAAATAATTGTTCCATTAACCAGTTTATTTTATTCTCAGATTGTGGGGGAGGGAGTTACAGGGTCATGGTAATCTGATGTGAGTAATTATTAGGAGAAGGAATACATCGTTAAAAATTAGAGTGATAGCGATCGCTCAATACTAAAAGCTCACATGTTCAGTTCAGCAGTTTTTGGTTCAAAATGCCATCTTTATAGGCAACAAGATATCAGCTCTCTATCTTAAAGCCTGCACAGTGTAGAGGTTAGCATGGTAGACTAGGATCTGGAAGGCTTGGATTTGAGTTCCTGTTTTGCTATGAAGCCCCTTGGGTGCCCTTGTACCATTCACTCCATCTTACCAACCTCACTGAAGTTTTGTGAAAATAAAATGAAAGACCGGTAAATGATGTGTGCTGTCCTGAGCTGTTTGGAGGAAGCGGGATAAAAATGTACTAAAGTAAATCTTTCTTCCTATGTATATCGTCCACAGTAGTAGAGAAAGGTGGAGTGCCATTGATTGGCCTGGCCACTCGATTCCTTGTGCACTTAACAGCACACAGTGACAACCCAGCCACTGGATAGTTTATCTCTGTATACAAGAAGGTCTTGTTTTCCTACCAACACCATGACTTCTAAACGGTTTTCACAGCTAAAAAGGAGGAGTTCCATTGTCAAGACATGTGCTCATCAAGCCTTGTTAGTTTTAGGGATGTAGATGGCCTCCCATCCACCAAAAAACCCCAAGAGAACACAGTCTGCAGACTAGACGTTGGTGGCTTCCCTTTTGCCAGTTACTAAAACCACTAACTAGGTTTGGTTTTCTCTGGCATGCTGACATAACAAATGTAACAGGAAGATCGGAAGCCCAGAGTGATAAGGAGCAAACACACATGCTTAGCAAGATTACAGACTGCAATCACAAATACAAATGGTAATAGTTATCAGGTCTACAGTTTTGTTAGACAATTTCTGAAAAATGACGAATTAGAAAACATTTTCAGTGCCCTAAATCGATTGCAATTCTGTTTGGCATGTTTACTTGATTTGTATATTTAGTAAACAAAATGTCCTCAGTGGTGTGTTTCCTAGCCCCCACTTTCTTCTTTCCCAAAGCACATCACCCCCAAAGCGAGACAGCCAATCTTGGATTTCCTCCTCTTCACTAGAGCAGGAAGTATATCAGAAGACCCCCAGCAGGCATTACTTTTGTGTCTGCAGAGAGTACCCATTCAGAAATACTGCCCCCATCATTGCGTGATGCTTAGCATAGACTCTTCTAGCATTTTGTGGTTGCCCTCCATGGCAGCCATTTTGTGATTGGTTCTACCTCCCATGACAGCCTTTATTTAATTGTTTTTTGGGGGGGGGGGGTTAACCGTGCTCGGGACCACTGGCCAGAGGTTGTCAGCTTTTTCTTGCATGAAGTAACTTTTGGATAATGAAAAATATCCTAAGGTGCTACCCCCCCCAGCATAAAGCTGTCAGCTAAGCACTACAGAATATGAAGTAATAGCTTTTTAAAAAACCTCCTAGAAACAGATCTTTTTGCAATCCTTTCCTGGATCTTTTAGGGGCGTGTAAGCTACTCTGCAGTATACAATGAGCTGTCGGCAGCTCACAAGCTACCTGTTGGAGATCCCTGCTCTAGGGGTATCTCTAGGGGTATTAATAAAATAATTAATATAGCACTAGGAGATGGTGAGTGCCATATATGTAGCTTCCATAACTCCATTATGGAAGTTGATCACAAAGTGTTAAAGGATGCTTTCTGCTAATTAAACTTGCCACTTTTTTAGCGTTAGAAATAGAAGAGGAAGACACAGGAGCAGCCGTCGTAATATGATTCCATGCCAAATGCAAAGCTTCAGTTTGTTACTGGTTCAGTGCAGACGCAATGTTTGTAAATGTCTTACCCATTTTAAAGAGAGTCTTGCTTTTATGAATTGAATCCAATAGACTTCAAAGTCTTTCATAGCAGACATTTGGGTCATGTCTTCCACCGGCATCAGCGCCTCCCTTCCTGAAAGCTGCACTGTTGACTTCAGAAGGGAGTAAGCTTGCTGAAAATTTCCTGTGGTTGTACCAGAAAGAAACTATTCTTCCTTCCAAAAGTGAAAGAAACCATGGGGTAGTAAGTGCGCAATTGCCTAGACAGAAAATGCAAAATGTAAATCCGCCAAGCAGCTTTCTGGCCTCCTAGAGAGAAGTGTGGGGGGGGGAACACATCTTCATGGGCGTGGTGTTGACTTGGCCATGGTTAAGAGTCTGGAAGTGCTTCCTCTGACTTGTGTCTGCTCCCTTCCACTTCTGGCTTGCACACGAATGCCTTTTCCCTTCCTTCCCCCTTTCACTGTCAGTGTTGTGTCTGCACTGAGTTAAACTCTGTCTATGGGTAGCTGTAAGCCAGAACTTGAAACCTGTTCCTACCCATAGTTTCAAAGTTAGCTATGAATAGCATTCACCTTGTTGCGGCAACAACACTAACCATAGTTGGTGGGACGCCAGTGGAGTTTAAGTCTGGCATTTCAATTGTCAAAATTCTGTTCAGTCCAGCAGTATGTCAGTGATTTAAAGAGCTTTTGAGAATTGCAGCAAACTGCAGAGAGAATTATGCTAGGTAAGGAACCTGTATCTGGAAGACTCCGGGGCTCCACTCTGCTAGAAAAGAACACCTTGCTGGGTCCTGCCTTCCCCCAAATGTAGTTGTTGATAATCTGTGCTGCGCTTTTTGTGTCTGAGCACATGCAGACTTTTCTTCCAAGGGAAAGGCAGTCCTGAGCATGTGGAGAATGTTTTCCCTGTGTGAAAGAAATGCTTTCCTGAGCCTGCCTTGGCAAGAAGGGCGGAATATAAATTGAACGAATAAATAAATAAATAAACACTTTCTTACCTGTCTAGGGACTGTGTAATCTGACGTCTTTAATATATATATTTATTTATATATATTTAAAATAGGGATTTGAATCTATTCTGGGTGAGAAGATTCTTGATATTTGCTGTTTTTGTGCATGTCGGAGACAAACGTGCAGTCTCTTCAAATGCATCCTGTGAAATGCATCCTCTATTGTTCACTCTTATTAAGAATCCTTATAGAACACTAGAGTGTGCATGCATGTGCTTCCTCAGCACATGGTATTCTACAGTACACTGATGCCCTGGGATATGTTTTGTAATAGTGCAGACATGCATATTAATAACAGAAAAAAACCCACACATGGTTGGAACTCACTCTGGCTTTGCATGTTTCTGTTCTGGCAACTGGTCAAGAGTCTTCTGACAAGGCTCATAAAACCCAAGTTCATTGTGAACCCTAGGTCTGTGCCTATTTGGTTGCTTATGTGGTTTGCTTCCTTTTCAAACAATCTGTACTCCTGTCCATGCGATGCTAGTACTTAGAACACATGAGATTTGAGAGGGGACGAAAATAGGAATTCTTTTTGAGAGAATGACAGGGCATGGTATGACTGCTGGATCAGGCATGTAAATGTGACTCTTAATTTTTGCAAGGGCAGTGAGCAAGGTGCTCTTACTCCACATTGCTGTTGAACACTATGACAGTGAGATAAAAGAGAGGGCTGACACTCATTTGCTTGGTCAGTAGTTGACTGATCAGTTAGTTGGGATACTACCCTCCTATGAACTTGGGGAGAGGGAAAGGAGTGCATGGATCTAAATATGTCGGAGGAGCACATGGGCATGAGTATTTGCTTGGTCAGTAGTTGACTGATCAGTCAGTTGGGATACCACCCTCCTACAAACTTGGGGAGAGGGAAGGAGTGCATGAATCTAAACATGTCGGAGATGCACATGGGCATGAGGATACTCCCAAAGTATTTGTTGCCATAAGTCCTAGTTCATATAGGGTTGGGAAGTATCTGGAGATTTTTGGGGAGGAGCTTGGGGAGGGGAGGAATGTCAGGATATAATGCCATAGAGTCCACCCTCCAAAAGCAGCCATTTTCTCCAGGGGAACTGATCTCTGTAGTCTGGAGATCAATTGTAACAGTGGGAGATCTCCAGGGGCTACCTGGAGGTTGGCAACCTTAGGTTCATAGTACTCCGAAAACAATACAAAACAGTTGCCACTTACAAAAACAATGTTCACTGTGCACATTTTAGAAGGAAATTTGAAAATGTGCACAAGGTACCTCTGTGCGGCAGGGTTGGTAGCAACAGATTCATAGAATGTCATGTTTTCAAAGCAAACACAAAACAAACTACCTTACAAGAGAAGGGTTGGCTGTGTTGAGAAGCAGTCTAATGGTAGACATAGTAGTAGAAGAAGAAGAGATTGGATTTATACCCCGCCCTTCACTTGGAGTCTCAGAGTGGCTTATAAACCCCCTTCCCTTCCCCTCCCCACAATAGACACCCTGTGATGTAGGTGGGGCTGAGAGAGCTTGCCCAAGGTCATCCAGCAGCTGAAAGTGGAGGAGTGGGGAATCAAACCTGGTTCTCCTAGATTAGAGTCCGCACTCTTAACCACTACACCAAACTGGGTCTCAGCTGTGTGTATGACCTGTAATGTAGGTACATGTCAATAGATATTACTGCAAGGACAGAATGGCTGTGCTTTTTTATCCAAAAGCAGTGTGGTAGGACTGAATGAGGAATAATAGAAAATGTGAGCAATGCTTTCTGTGTCACGGGCTTGAATTGGAAGGTGCATCAAACTGAAGCATGACTAATGACCAACATTAGATTACAGATTAAGTATAACTGAGTTCTGGGATTGGGGAATAATGTTGGTTCTGGCTTCAGTTATGTTGGGGTCTGGTAGGGAAATTTTAATGATCTGCCAGTTAATAACATTCTGCCCCATGATGAATTAATGACAAGAATTGGAGAAAAACATTGAAAATGTTTTGCAAATGTTGGAGCTTCTTAATGTGATAGTAAAGTGGAGGGAGTATGATTTTACATGATTTGACTATATATGAGAATGTGTTGGAAGATAAAAATGATCTTTTCAATAGTGTATAATATCTTGCCATTAAGAATGTATTGGGGGGAAGCCTAGTGTATGAAATGGGAGAAGGATTAAACTATCAGATACCACAAGAGTTATAGACTTTTTTATTCAAGAAGAAGTCACTGTTTTTACTCAGTCAGAGTATCAGAGGAAGGTGCTTGAAAATAGCCACACATGCATGATATTTACCATCTATACTACAGGAAGTAGAAGGCATTGGCACTGATACCACAGAAAGGCAAATTTCTTCCATAAGTGGTAGATCTGCAATAGGTCTGTCTCCTTTTGCCATGTGTTCAGCTGTACCATTCAAGAAATGCTGAATATGTCTTTACCTTTTAATCCATCTTTTTCTTCTAAATTTTATTAGAGGCATGACTCCAAAGACTTTGCAGGATTTTGTTATATTTGATTGGGTGGTGAGATTGACACAAATAAAATATTGGGGTCTACAGAAGTAAGAATGGTTTAAGAAATTAATTTGAATTGTTTGTTGCAAATTTGACTTTGAAAGAGCTAATAGGAAACAAACAATTGGTTGAAAGTCTCCATTATGATGAAATATAGTTCTAGTACTCATATGA
This sequence comes from Gekko japonicus, assembly GCF_001447785.1. Classification (NCBI taxonomy): domain Eukaryota; kingdom Metazoa; phylum Chordata; class Lepidosauria; order Squamata; family Gekkonidae; genus Gekko; species Gekko japonicus. The sequence continues at coordinate 836,821 of NW_015175383.1, read as the reverse complement.
ACGTACACTGGTTATTTTTGTCTTTTACATGAAGCTGACTTACATTGAATCAGATCATGGGTTTGCCAAGGTCAGTAGCTTTCTAGGATCTCACAGTGGTCTTCTGCATCACCGACTGCTTGATCTTTTTAACTGAAGATGCCAGAGATTAAAGTTGGAACTTTCTGCATGTAGAACAGATAACTGTGCCACTAAGCTACAGTTCCTCCTAAAAGGACCTCTGTTGGTAGGTGTTCAACTTCAAATTAATTGCCTTACATATTTCTAGAATTAGGTATAAGAGATGTTTCAATTGTACTGGTTTATAAAAATTATTTCATGTTCTCTTATGATACGTATTTAATTTGTAGTAAAAATATTAAAAAATGATTTGGGTTATGTGTAGATTCATCACGTCTAAATGTTAACCACTTTATTCTAACACTTTAAAAATCTTTTAAAACTTTTAAAATATTTCCCTACTAATTTCAAGTTATCATCTGTCTGATGTTTTTATTGTGAGCCTGCTGGCAGGCGTGTGTGCTTATACATCCCTGTGCATGTGTAATATACTTCATGCACTCCTACAAATAATCAATGGTTATCATGATGGATAGGCATACTACCTCCAAGTTTACCTTGTGAGGTCTTTTAGCATCTTGGTGAAAATATAATTTCTATGACATCTCTTTCAGCTTTCTCACCCCCCCTCCCATTGGTGCCAAACCATTTCCTATCCGTAGATCTCCAAGGTAAAACTTAAACAGGGAGTTCTGTGTAACTTGAGCTACTGATCCTTTGATTGCTGCATATGAGGGTAACAGCAACAGAATGAAAGGCAGAACATGTGATTTGTTCCAGGTCTTTCCCCCCTTTCACCTTAGAAACTCTTTAATTCTGTTTCGGAATTTCCTTTTAATATCCATAGTTATAGGAAACATTACACAAGGGATAAAGCTATCTCTTTGTGTCAGGATTTCCCACATCATCACAATGAATGACAACTGCAGAAGGAAAGCAATCATTAGATCTTGTAATTCTATTAAGAGAGGTTTTTTCCCCTTGTTACATTTTTTAGTATAAAGGCTGAAAAGTTGTAAGCTGGATCCTGTTAAACCGTACTAAGCCATAATGCAGAAATAGATCATAACTTGTTTGCTTGGCGTTCTCGGTACCTGTACAGTTGGGGAAAGCACAAAGTGTGATGCCCCTTCTTGCGTGTTTCTGCCAGCCTTTGGTTCTGCTGAGTGACTTCCCTGCTTTCTGTCTTTGTCTGTGCCAGAGTGTGTGTGCATGTAAATGAGAGCAAGTGTCCAGCTATATCCAGTTAGAGCAAGAACAGCTGAGGAAGAAAAATATTATGGAGCAAACTCCTGCACTTTGATGCATGCTGTGTTCAGCCAGGAAGGATGTGGTTGATCAGAGACTGTGCTTGGTGCTTCTTTTAGTTGTAAAAAGATGCTTCACAAATCCCACCCCTCTTTTATTCCCCTGTATCTGGTAGGCAGAAGAAAGCGGAAGAATATTTAGTATTGGTTGCATTTTGGCTTTGTAGGTCACAAGTTTTGTATACTTCACATATGTGCACAGTTGAGAACATCTCTAATTATTTGAAGAAGCACTCCTAACAATGTGAATTCAATATAATTCCAAAACAATGTTGGCACTGTACAAATATTTTACTTATTTTAACTTCCAGCTATCCACCGATTATGGATACTTCACCGACCACATGAATATGTGAGGCTGGATTATGTTGCTTGTGTCCAATAAGTGTTCACTGTTCTGCAGCATATCTGAACAGAGTTTGGCTAAGAAATGGACTGAAAGATTGAAGTAATAAATATTAAAGCATCCCTTATGTATGCTTTACCCTGTAAGGGAGTGTGATGTTATTCTTATGGACCTCTGTCGTATTACTTCCCCCCACTGAAGGAGAATGTAGTTATCAGGAATGTGGGATCTTCACTGTAAATGTTAAAAACATAGCGATTGCTTTTTAGGTGGGCCTGGATGAGAATAAATGTCTTCCTTTTAGTTTCTGGTAGGAGCATTTGTGTGATCTGTCTATTCCACCATCTATCTAAAGAGAATGCTGAAAACTCTTTTGAAACCATCTTTTTGCTATGTAGCCTCTTAGAGGATTATTAGTGTGGCTAAATTTTGCCAAGAAATCTCCATTCCCTCCTCCTATTAACTGTAGCATGCTTCTTCTCTTTGTAATCTCATTGTCCAGTGAAGCCCTGCCAACAGAGTCAGCTTGTAAGAGATACGTGTGGAACTTGAATTATTGGTTTCCATGGGGATTTTACTGCGTGACCTGTTATTTCATCCTGCCTGTACATTTATTAAAACTCTGAACTTGGGCCTAGCTCTCACTGAAGTGGTAAACTGGACAGTAATGGCCTTTTAACAAATAAAGTTGAATTGTGAAACTGTATTATAGCAGATAATTCTCCATTCTTTCTCCCTTTGAAGAAACTCAATTACAACTCTGGCATTCATTTTATATAGGATGTATATACCTATAATAAGGTGGAGCTCATCACTCCACTGAGCAAAGTTAAAAGCTTTTCCCCCAGCTTAACTGGCTGTTCCATTTGAAAAAGGCTCCTCCCTCCCTCCTCGGTATATGTCTTGAAATTAGGGTTGCCATCTTCCAGGTAGCACCTGGAGATCTCCCTCCCCTGGAGGAAATGGCTGCTTTGGAGGGTGGACTGTATAGCATTATACCCTACTGAGGTCCCTCCCCTTCCCTTCGCCCTCCCCCAGGCTTCACCCCCAAAGTCTCCAGGAATTTCCTGACCCAGAGCTGGCAACTGTACTCAAAATGTATGTTCTCCCTCGTCTGTTTCCTTCTCCAGTATCTGATCTGTATTGTAATTTCCATGGGGCAGGCAACATACTTTTTGGCTCTGTTTTATTTTTTTGTATATATTTTTGCAGGTAATTCAGCTCACAGTTGTTTTCTGTTGGTCTTTGCTCTGTTTTGTGTTTAACAGAATGCTATGTGGCTTAACAATGTTGTATTAATCATATTCCCCTTAGTAACTTGCATCTCCAAAGTATGAAAGGAGAATATGCAAATTGGTAGAGTTTGGGAGATGTGTTGTCGAAGGCTGTGTTTTGAAGTTCTATATGCACATACTCACCCATTTGTATCAACACAGTCGACCATAGGAGAGGCATGTTGCTGGAATTTCTGAATGTTCCATTTTGAGTCAGAATTCTTTCCACTCCCACTGAGCTTTCTGAATCAGCCTCACAGATTGGGTCTCTTTTTAAATGGCAATCCAGAAGGAAAACAAAACCACCTTCTTTGCTTTATAGACAACAGCCTTATTCAGCCGCACAGTCTAGGTTTATTTAGCTAAGCGTTGCCTGGTCTGTATACTGGATGGGGCAGGGGCACTGTTGAAAGTACAGTTTGTTATGATGGTGTAATTTAAAGATCACAGTCTGTAAAAGGATGTCATGGGAGTTACGCAGCCAGTTTTAGCTGTGGCTTCTTGCTTTAGGTTTCCCATCTTAATGTTGCTCCTTCTAGCAATTCTGTTTTAAAATAAGCAACCTCAAATCATATCCCTGAAGTCTCTACTTTGAAGTAGTTACACACTGTATTTTGAAATTCATGCCAACTGTGGAATAAACTGGGTGAAGGACATAGTCTGAGTATGTCACACAGTAATTCTGTATTGCTTTTCTTCTTTCACATTTTATAGGTTTACATCTTGAATGGGCATTTTAAACGAGTCACGCAAAATTAGAGACCTGGGATTGGTTACCTATTGAACAGGATGACATACCTGAGGTTGTTGCTGTGTAATGTGAAGAATGGTCTGAAGATTTATTTATTTATTTCATTTATACCCCCATCCTTCTGCTTGATGACGTATAAAACAATGGCATGGGATGATTTTGCCAGGCTTCCCGTTTTTGCTTCAGACCTTCCCTTACTACCATCCTCTTTGTTCGTGCCCCCTGATCCCCAGTGGGAAGGGGAGAGTTCTGTTCTGAAGCTTTCTTCCACTCATGGTTTGTAGTGTACAGACTATTGGATGTAATGTCAGATTCACTGCACTGAGAGCCATTCTATTTGATACAGAATTTTAATTTTATGTTATCATTTAATTACTGTAGAAGAACTTAATACTTATGGGCTGTGTGCAATTTTTGCCAGACCTGGCAACCCTCTATTTTTTCCTTCCTGCTGTTCCTGGGTGTTCCCGTGCCACTGGACTGTTTTGGTTTACTAGCTAGGTGGGGGGGGGGGGGGGGGGGGAGGAGGTCATGGGCCTGATGGAAATCCACCAGCAGATACTTTCGGTAGTATCCAAGGCTACTGTCTGACCTGTGTATTTATGAATATAACTTTCGCAGCTCAAAAAGATTTACTCAGTTTTTGTATAGAAAATGAAATGTATTAATGTATTTGGAGATCATTTGATCACCTTTAATGGGTCCCCAGCATGGGTTCCTATGGGCATTATGACGTCTACTGACACCTTTCCTGCTGCCCGCCAGTTGGTGGGGCCAGATAGGCCTTTTGCCTTGCAGGGCTTTTGACTGGCTGTGCATATTTTTTTTAAAAAATGTTGCTTTGGCAGTAGCTGCCATCACAAGACAAGGATCTTCACTGTGTGACTGAACGTAAACTGTGTGTATGCAAACCTCCACAAAAAATAGACTTTAAAAATTATGTTTTTTAAAAAGTGCCCCTTTAAATAGAGCTTCTGCCTGCAATGATGGTGATGTTGTATATAACATCACTCCCTGACATTTTGTGGTTGGCTCCGCCTCCTGTGACAGCCATTTTGCACTTGTGCCCACCTCCCTGTGTTAGCATTCCAAAGGTCCCTGATAGCTCAAAATGGTTGGTTACCCCGACCTATAACATTAATGAGGCTGCTCAATATCTTAGGGGGTAGAGGGTATTTATTTTACATTTATAAATGGTTACGGAAGTAGCTGTTCATTTGTGAAAACTGTGGTCCTTTGCAAAAATAAAGTGGTAAAAGTTGTGAAAGTACCATAAATGTTTACAGTGAGTATTACCTTTTATTACATAATCACCGGAGGGCTTTTTCTCTCCCCTGAATAGCTAGCTATTCAACCAGTATAGAAGGGCCATTTGTTTTTCAGTGGCAGGTATGTTGCCAGAGTACTTAAAATGCGTAGCACTTTAAGGAACCCAACAGCAGTTGTGAAACCTGAAAGAAAACTAGTGAAGTTTATTAGTGACTGTAGGGTAGGTGAGTGAGTGGGTGACGTTGTCATGGAAATGCTTTTTAGCTACAAACTGTTGAGTCCTGATAGTCTTACTTGCTAATATACTGTTAAACTGCAAGGTGGTACTTTAAAAAGCTCACACACAAACTTGTCTGCCAGCACAGCAGGAAAGAGGCCTTCTGTTCCAAGTGCTGATGCAATTTGAGCAGTTTGTTACAAGCTCTGTAAAGGTGGGGAGGCATTTGGTGAAGACTGGACAGAATAGTTGAAAATTGTAGGCTGAATAAGAGGAGAAAACAACAAAAAATTAATGCTAGGCCTTCTGATGGGAGTGAAGCAGAGTCAAAATACATTGAGAGGCTAGGAATGAAACAGTTGGACTTATTTTCCACTTTTTATGTTGTGCAAGTATTTAAGGAAATGGGTGAGAAGTGTTGAAATATGGAGCTGTGTGGTTTATAGAGGGGGACAGGGCATGAATGTGCATTTAAGCAAAGTGCACAGATATTTTATGTTTTTGAGTTGCTTTTCAAACTTTTGCAAGTTGGAACGCTCAAAAGCATACAAAAGTTAAGACCCTGAATCCATTAAATGATCTGTGAAAACAGCAAGTTTAAGGACAGCAAAGGGAATTCAAAGAGTAACACCACTCTGTCAGCTGACACCTTATTAAAAGCAAAAATCAACAGTGGCCAGCCGCAGCTTTAGTGAATAAATGTCTGAAGCTGCCAATACAATCTGTACAGGGAGGAGACCTTGTTAAAGATTTCCAAGGGGAAGATGCCACTATTCAAAAAGCTCTACTGTATGGTCTGGGTTTCACTTGCTAGTAGCAAGATGCAAGAAGCAGAATTTCGTCTATGGTTTTACATACTTTCCCCATCTTCAGTGCTTTCTCCCGTTTCCTTGTCTCCCTCTTTCTTTGTCCTCTCGGATAAGATATCACTGATGATAAAAGGAAAATGGCTAGGAGGCTGGAAGTTCCAGTGGGGAAAAACACAAGAAAGGGGGAAGTTTCCAGAGTCTTTTTTCCAAAGGCCTTTTCAGGTTTTCAGGAAAAACCTGTACATTTTGAGGAATACTGGGGGGGACGGGACCTCCAGGGAATGAATGAAAATTTTAAGGTTTTACTCACTCAAAATGCATTGTATAAAGAATTTTATGGAAGGTAATTGCATAATTATTCCTGTGATTCTGTAAATATATACAGAAATTACCATACGGTATATTTCCAATGATGTGTTTTTATTTTTATTTTTCATACATTTCAAATGGCAACAACTAAGCTACTTTTGCCAAGCTATAATAGTGCAGTAGTTTGCAGGTTTCTCTTTAGTATTGGGTGTACTTGGCTATTTTGCTTGTAGAAAAGTGTGGCCATTTATACTTGTCAGATAATATTGTGTCATGTGCTGAGTTATAAATGAAGTGTTTTATGTTGTCCACACAGTTAAATATATTCTGGGTTGATATGAATGAAAATTCTGTATACATTTCAAAAACATTTCCCAATTGTCCTTTTTGTTCATGGAGAGAAACCGGGGGGGGGGGGGGGAGACATTTTTTCTCTTTTCTTCTGCTTTCAAATAACCTCATTTTTGTCTCTGTAACTGTAAAATTTCTGGAAATTTTACATCTTTATCAATGTCAAGAGCATTTTTCTAGAAACACAACAGTGAATATGATATGATATCTTAAGGTGCTATTGTTTCTGAAGGTGTCCAGTGACTTACGCAGGATTTATAATACAGTTAGGGTTGCCATCTTTTAAAATGGTTCTTTCAGCTGTACCTTTAATATCTGATCTGCAACAATTATCCACCCTAGTAATGCTATTTTAGGAGGCCAGAATAGACCTAAACCTCACAACTGTTGGAAGAGTAAGAGTCCAATAGCACCTTAAATACTAACAAAATTTCAAGAGTCATTGCTCATATCTTCAGATAGTATCTATGTTCTCTTATTGTTCTTACAATATGCTGCATTGTATAAAGGTGGTGTGCAACTGGTGGCCCGTGGCTCAGTCTGGTCCATAGGGGCTTCCCAGGTGACCCTCAGCAAAGCCTCCAATCCAAGGATCCAGTTCCTGTGTATTTAAGACAGGCAAGGTTCCTTAAGGAGGCTTCGTCAGCTGTTAGGGAAGCCGGTGTTTGGGCAGAGATAGCTGATTTATTGTTAATTCATGTAGCGTTGGTTAGTGCCATACAGTTCTTAGTCTATTAATCCTTATAATAAAGCTGTTCCTGTAGTTTTGACTGTGAAATGAATTGCCAAAGCCAGCGTGCTGATCTTCATGGCTCGAAGGTGCGTGTGTTCATTTGGATCTGGGTTGTCTGTAGCCCAATATGTTGAAGCATAATTTGCCCTGTTCAAGAAATAAGTTCCTGCCAGGTGAAAGGAACAGAGCTCTGTCCAGTGAGCTCCTGGTCTTTCAGTGATTTTAATGAGATAAAACCAATTGCATTTTTTCTAGATTGCAGTAATTGAATGTTAATCTTATAGGACTTGATGTTTTTAATTTAGACCTGCATAACATAAGGTCTGTAGGCTGATGGTGGCGCCCCATGTGGATATTTGTAGGCTACTCAGAAATTGCAGATACCTGTTGCTTTGGAAAGATTTTTTTGAAAGGTTAGTGAGTTAAGGTTTGTTTTTTGGAAACCATGCTGGTTCTTCTTCGGCAAAGATTTTTTTCTGTATGCGTAATGATTCTTCTTTTAATAATGCTCTGCACCAATTTAAATGGGCAGATGGTGGAGTTATAGGTAACAAATTGATATTAATGTTGACTACCTCCCAGCTCTCCCGTTTCACCTAATAATAATAATAATAGAGTGCTGTCAAGACACGACTGATTTATGACTACCCTTCATGGGGTTTTCAAGGCAACATACATAGCAACCGTAGTCTTCCTTGGTGGTCTCCCATCTAAGCTTTGACCATGGCTGACAGCTTCCAAACTTTGATGAGCTCAAGCTAGTCTGAGCTATTCAGGCTGCTACCCAGTGTCACCTGCTTCCTCCTTTTAACTGAGAACTTGCAGGAAGGTTAGTGCATCTTTTTTTAACATCCTTGGCTGAAAATTCTACATCAAACGAAAGCTTTTATCTCTGTTGAAGGTCACCTTTTCCCTCTCATTTAGTGTTGCTGGAACAGAAGCTGAAAAGCTGAGCTTTGTGCGCATTGTCACACAGGTAGCAAAAACTATGCCAACAGTCAACAGTTGTCAAAAGCATCTTTCTTAAGGAGTTTGACAATATAAAGGGAATGGCCTGATTTGAGAAGAACCTAATTTAGGGCACTTGTCTGAATTTGTGTGTGCAATTTTAAAGAAACCTTTAAGGACTAACAAATGACATGTTACCCTCTGTCAGTAAATATATAAATGGCAGGGGCATTTAGTCATACTGAGGTTAACACTATGCATCTAACAGAGCGGACTCTGGCTAGTGAACTGGTAGGCCACAATAAATGTGTTAGTTTTTCAGTTGCTGCAAGACTTACTTTTGGTTGCAACAGTCCAACATGACTATGGCTTGGATTCTGCTAACAAGTTCTGAATGTGTTAAGTAGTCTCTGCTGTGAAGTGGTGGTTATATGTGTCTTTTGTGGTAAACATTTAATATAAACCTTTTGAAACCACCCGGTCTAACTCGTGTCATATCAATTTGTTATGTTACTAATTTGTTTTATGTAACAGTGTGGATTTTTGGGGGGGAAATGGGAAACTTTTTGCAGTTTCCCCCCTGAAGTTTTTCTGCATAAAAGTATAATAAATGCGGAAGAATTTGCTACTGGTACTTCAAACTGCCATTGATTTACTTCTGCATTTCTTTCCTTTCTATAGGTTCCTTTGAGAGGATGGGTTGCAAAGGTCTCATCAGTATTGGACAGCAGTTGTTCCGTCGGAAAGTTGTGGACTGCACAAGAGAAGATAGCCGTCTGTCACGATGCCTCAACACATTTGACTTGGTTGCGCTTGGTGTGGGCAGCACACTTGGGGCAGGAGTTTATGTGCTTGCTGGGGCAGTGGCCCGAGAAAATGCAGGACCCGCCATTGTGATCTCATTCCTGATTGCTGCTCTGGCATCTGTGCTGGCTGGACTTTGCTATGGTGAATTTGGTGCTCGAGTTCCAAAGACAGGATCAGCTTATTTGTACAGCTATGTCACTGTGGGCGAGCTGTGGGCATTCATCACTGGATGGAATCTCATTCTTTCCTATGTCATTGGTGGGTATTTTAGGTCACCGCTCCATTCAATCCAAATCGGACATCTGCATTTGTAGAACGTTTGTATAATATTCTATTCTTAACAGCAGCTTCCTTTTTTTGAGACAGAGTTCAAAGACCATTGTAAAAGTTATTACGTTGACATAGGAAACAGAATGCATTTGGATGAGAAGGAGGGGTTATTGAGCATGGATAGACAGATAATACTAGCTTAGTTCTAGATCGTGCTGTTGCTAAAAAAGAGAGACTGCATTCATGTATAAAATTGAGCATGCGTAGATTCATGAAATCAGTAGGATTAAGGGTACAGGGCGATGCTAGATGGTGGTCTTGTGTCTCTCTGACTCTCTTGTTTGTGGAGGCAAAGCTTTAAGGAGGTAAACGTTGCTATCCCAGGGTCTGCATTGGATCCTAAGGATCTGTTCCACTAATGGTGGTGTTTTTCTGCAGCGCAATGAACCTTACTATAATTCTAGAATTTCTTCTACTTCTTGTGCTGGAAAACAGTGCAGCCTTTAGTGGGAATGGATCCATAACTCTGTGTGTGGACCCTGACTTATAAAACGATGCTGTATTGCATTGGGTCCACTTGTACAGGGTGATCGGTAAGATTATATTTAACTGATGATCAGCTGTTTGAAGACATGGGAAGACTGAATTCAGAGAAGAGGAGAGGAGATTGGGACTGTCAAAAGTAGGTCGACTTGGCAGACTATGTGTTTGTCATGTAGGGGACATGTGTGTTCATGTGCACACATACATGTATGCAACATTTCAAACTGTAGATGAGGAATTGCTAGTTCTCAGTGTAAAAATAGCCTGCATGTAGAAAACTGGCAGACTGGGGAGTGTTTTATTTTTCTAAAGGCTTGGCTATGTGACTGGATTTCCCTTTTTTAAATATTTGAAAGCATCTGTTGGGTAGCGGGAAGCATGGCAGGAAAGCAAGCCAGGAGAAGATGGGTGTAACCTCTCTCCATGCTGGTTTCCCCAGTGGTAAATCTCACATACTATTTGCTCTCCATGGTGCAGCATAGTTAACCATGTGACCACTGTTCATGTGGTGTATTCCCACCCCCTGGGTTGGTGACCTTTAAAAAACTTTATTGGGAGAGTAGAACCCCTCAGGAGTGCCAGTGAGGTCTTGTGCTGTCTCTTGTATTTTATCCTCAGTTGCCAGGAACTTTTTCACAGAGGAGCATTTAAAGGAGATCTCCCGTTTGTAGTCTGAAGTTGCACATTCCCAATAGAATAGCACCACATAATTATTTTGAATGTGTAGTTTGATTCTAAAATAGCTTGGTTGATTTCTTTGATCAAATAATTGTACAGTTCATGTAATTTACTGAATCCTGTTGAATATCAGAAATTGACTTTTCCTTGCAGTAAATTAGTGTCCCTGTAGGAGGGACTATGTTTAAGTTTGGCTCATATCAATTTAGATTTTTGTTATGTTCCCCAGCCAGCAAGCTTAATTTAGCATGTTGAGCTTAATATTGCATCACCTACGGGAACACCTTTAGGGAATTTGGCATCATTATAGCAACTGTCTAAAGTCTGCTTGATGCAGGTTCCTCCCCCTGCAGTAACTGGAATGCAGCTGAACAATTTCATCTTTGTCTGTGTTGGTATCCAAACTACGTACAGTACAGTCTTGCAGTGGGCAGTTTTTATTGTGTGGCCCAAGCATTTAGATCATGTGAAAAAAGGAAAGGGCATTGCAGGGGGTGGGGAGGAGGAAGAGAGAAATAAAGTTAAATTGTTGTTAGTTTATTTTTGTAGTACTTGGTGAAGCACAGCATGACTGTATTTAAGGAGGGAATTTGTTCACGAAAAGAAGTGTTGCTGTTGGAAGGGTGTGGAGGGATGTATGTTAAACATCAAAAGCTCACTATTTATTTACATCCCTCTTGGTGTTCATACACATCATTTTAGGAATTTCCTTGCTTTGTAGGCATTTATACATGTTACAAAACACAACTCTTGCTGATCCCTACAAGCAGTGGAATTCCCCCCCCCCCTTTGCTCAGTTTCTCAAAGTATGAGGTTGGTTAAGAGCTGAATTTGGAATGCTCAAGGATAGTTTACCTGTGCTAAGGTGTGCATGAAGGTCAGGGGCGAATTAAGGCTCACTGGTGCCCTGAGCACTGACCAATCTTGGTGCCTCCTCTTTTCCACACTGACCCAGTCCATTTTAGTTATTGACCTGTCTGACCAGATCTACAATGCAGGTTGCAGCAATACAAAAATTTATTCATATGATAACATAATATACTGTACAAATTAAGCCAAGCTTGGGCTACCTAAAGTTCTACAAAAATGTAATACAACATCTATTTTAATATTTCACAAGTTAAATGCATCAAAGTTCCAATATCCATGACCTGGAAGGCATTTTTCTACATTTCATTTTTGCAAAATCACTGATAACATCCTTGAAATTAATACCTCTGAGAATGTCTGCTTCAATTGTTAATATACACAGTGAGTTGAGTCTTTCTTGAAGCATAACTGATGTGTTTGGGTTTTTTACACGTTTCAGTTGTGAGAAAGACCTCTCTGTTGTGCAGTTGGTGACCATTAATGTTAAAAATATTCTTAAGGCAATTTCAACATTCGGAAAGGCACTCTCTAGTTTGTCTTCTGTAATTGTTTTGTAAAGTTCTATGTGAGTGAAATATGTTTTCTTGGTTGTTTTAAACTTATGAAGAACATATGAATGGAACTGCTGAAGCTCTGTAGACAAAGTGTTGTTCATGTCATTTGGATAAGCATCAATGAGTGTCTGACAAGTCTTTGAGTACCTTTCACTTTCTGATCATTGGGAATTAGCACCTTGTTGGGTGGCATTAGGAACATCTGTCAGACAAGAGAATCTGTCTGCTATTTCAGTGTACACCTTTCGTCTCCTCCTCATTTCAGTTTCTAACTTTACAACAATTACATAAAAAGTGGAGATACGGAATTTGTCTCTGGCACTGAGAATGACCTCTGGTGCATTTCCATCGTTGGCCATTCTCTTTCTTATATGCTTACACGTATGTATGTATTCTACATCAGGGAACATGTCCTTTGCAAGTGATTCAAATCTCTCAAACTCATCTCTTGATGTGTGCAACTGGTCTGCCAATGATGAATACAAATCTGCACATGTTTGCAAGATCACATTTTCACTTTGAAAAAGTTGACTTGTTCTATGAAACTTTTCTAAAGTTTCATTCCAAAAATTCAGCATGCTCACAAATTCCAGTTCTTGCATCTTGTTTGCAATATTCTTTGCCTCCCTTCTAGTGTCACCTTTTTGCAACTGGTCATCTGATAAATCTTCTCCAAAGCTTCCAGAATCTTGAAGAAAGAGTTGATAATTGCTGCAGTTGCCACAGCATGTGCTTCCCATTTGGTGTCTGAAAGTGATTTCAACACTTTTTCATTTCCAATGCAATCTTTGAGAATTCTCCACCGAGCAGTTGAGGCTGAAAAGAATGTGTAGAGCAGTTGTACAGTGGAAAAGAAATCTACTGCAACTTGACAGCAATCTACAGCACTTTGTCCAACTAAATTTAGTGAATGAGCTGCACAGGGTACATAAATGGCAAACTGATTTGCATCCAAAAGTTTTTGCTGCATGCCATTGTAACATCCAGACATGTTGGCAGCATTGTCGTATGACTGCCCTCTGCATTTAGTAAAATCCAATTTACAAACATCACATAAGTACTTCAACACCTGCTGTGCCATGGGTTCACCAGTGTGGTTTTGTAATTCCAAAAATGTGATAAATCGTTCAACTGGCTTTCCATCTTGCAAGTATCTGAGCACTATGCTCAGTTGGTGAACATGTGAAAGATCAGGCGTTGAGTCCACAGACAGACTGAAGTACCCAGAAACATTAATTTTGTCAATGAAGACGGAGTGCACTTTCTTTGCCATTAACTCAATAAGTTCCTCACATATCGTTTTGGAAAGGTATGAAGGGTTGCCTTTTCCAGCATTGCCATACCGTGATAGGTTTTTTCTTTTCTTTTCACCCTTTTCCCAACTTTGTGGTGCCCCCTTTGGCCCTGGTGCCCTAAGCACGTGCTTAGTCTGCTTAATGGTTAATCCGCCCCTGATGAAGGTAATACGGGATATAATTCAGGAAACTGAACTACAGGTTTTGAAAAAATCTTTGCCCATTGTATTTTATATTCTGGATTATAGAAGACATCAAGCTAGTGGCTTTATGAGTACCTGGTTGCTACAGTTACATGATACAAAATAGTCATTTCAAAACTTAGGGTAACAACTTCTGTGGCCCCCCCTTCCTTTCAAGGGCGTTTGGGGTAATGGGAGGAAAAGGCTTGTATGGCCAAGCCAATTCATTCTTTTTTGCTGCAGTCCTGTGAATCCATAGGAGCAGCTGCTGCTCATGCAGTTGAACCGTGGCCTGAAGTCAGAAAATTGGGCAGCACCAGGGATGAGGCTGAGCAAATCAGAGATGCAAAAAAGTGGTCAGTCTCGTTTCGCATCCTCTTTCAGCCTGCTTTTCTGGCTCATCTTCTTTCCAGTGCTAAAATAGTTGTTTCCTGGAATCCTGAGCTTGTTTTACCAGCTTGAAACAAATGCAAAACTATCCCCCTACTATGCATATAGTATAGCTAAGAATTGCAACATGCTTGGGGCCCACCATTATTATTTTTTTAATTACCTTCATTAGTAGCCTGCTTTTTCCCACAAAGAGCCAAGGCAAATTATAAACTATGAAAAGCAATTCAGTCAAACAGCAAGAGCCTCCAATAAAATATGGAGACCTTGTCAATTAGACAATGTGGTTTTTATAATGTCTGTTTCCTCAAAAGGATTTTTACATAAAGTCTTGCCTGACTGGACTTTAAACTATTCCTCTGGATCATGCCCTTGGAGGTGCATTTGCTGTGCATCAGCATACTGTTTCTCTTCCAGGTTAGCACTATGTGTGGAGGTGTTTTACTTGAGTGAGGTTGATACTCCTCAGTCTCATAGGTCCCAGGGGTTCTCAACCTTTTGTGTATTATATCGCACCAACTACTGTCAAAGAACTTGGGTCTCACCATGATAGAAACTAAAAGTCCCCTTTTTCCAAGGAGGACATTTGTATGTATACAGGCATTTAAGGACATTTTTTAAAATTGCAGAAGCACAATGGATAGTCTATGGCAAAAATGCAGCAGGAACCAGCACATCCAAGACACTTGCTGGTGGGCAGGGGGAATGGGGAATTAAGAGAAACACAAGTGGCCAAGGTTATTAGTAGCATGCCAAAAATGTCATGTATGGGTAATTAATGGCAGGTAGGGTCTACAGGACATAAAATCATAGAATCACAGACTTGGGCCATACAGGCCATGTAGCCCAACCACCTGCTCATTGCAGGATCAACCTAGAGCAGGGGTGTCAAACATGCAACCCAGGGGCTGGATCAGGCCCCTGGAGGGCTTCTATCAGGCCCACAGTGGAACTGACTGTCTTGCTTCTTCTTCCAGTTATGCTGCTGCTGCGTCACCGTGGGTTTTCAGCTTACAGATACACACCTGAACAACAGCACAGACATTTTGATGCAATAATTCAGAGCAAGAGGTGTCAGTTATCAGACACTGTTAAATAAACAAAATATTGCAAGAGTGCTAATGTTTTAAGCATGTTTTTATTTTAGTAAAAAAACCCTTTGTATTTGTGTACTTTATAAAGTTTATATCTCCGCTACCTGGCATTACATTTTATGACACACGTGGCCCAGCCCAACAAGGTCTCATTTATGTCTGATCCAGCCCTCATAACAAATGAGTTCGACACCCCTGACCTAGAGCATCCCTGACAAGTGTTTGTCCAGCCGCTACTTAAAGACTGCCAGTGAGGGGGAGCTCACATCCTCCCTAGGCAGCTGATTCCAGTGATGGCACATCACAATTGAAGGTGGACATGGACAGAGCAAGTTCTTATTTCTTATTATGAAAGCCTTGCATTTCACCTAGAGTGCTTCTGTGTCCCGCTAGTGTGTACTTACTAGGGGTGTGCGCTCGGTATAAACCAAGCCCCCAGAATACCTTATTGGTATTTTCCTTGTATTATTTAAGCCAAGTACAGCTCAGAGATCTGTATTTGGCTATTGATATAGCTGAGCCCCCAAAAAGCCCCTTTTAAGGCTTTTATTCGGGTGCATTCAGCTATACCCCAGCTGAATCCTCTCTTGCAGCTCCTTCCCTTCCATTCTGCTGGCTTTGGGAGAGCCACCACCTGTGGAAAGGAGGAAGGGAGGAATATCTCAGGAAGGGGTTTAAACCAAGCTGCAAAGAGGAGCCAGCTCAGAATTGGCTGGGGCAGCACTGAGCTCTCAGCTCCCGCCGCCCCAGCTGATCCTCTCGGTTTTTTTCTTCTTGGGTCCATTGGTCCATACTGGCATTGGGATTTGGGAATATTGGGAAATACCAATATTTTTCGGGTTTAACATACCCGAACCAAGGTGTGTGTGTTTTTTTTGCACACCCCTCAATGCTTACCACCAGTTGAGAACCACTGGTCTAGATTATTTGAACAAGAAAGGAAATGTTATTGATTGAAAGATAAGGTCTCAAAGAACAAGGCAATGGGTTGGAGATGGGGACAGCAATATAATAAAGTTACAATTTTATGCTTAGGACTGTGTGGCTGTTAGTGGCAAGCTAGAAGTACTCTTAAAATATTTTTTCCAGGTATACCATCAAAAAAGAGGGCGTTGTCTTAAATTTGCATGCCAATTACAGTTATGTCCAATAATTTTAAAAGCTGTATATAGCATTTGTAGGGGTGGTAATCGACATTCAGGTTCATCTTCTTTTCAAGTAAGTACAGTACTTATTAAGCAAATCTAAATATACATCTTCTGATGATAAATGGGCAGTGATTCCCTCAATGGGAGAAGCCTGGCTAGGGAGGTGAATCTTGCTTTTTCAAAAGGGATTATAGGGAATTAGCTTTTTGGGGCCCTGGTTAAAAAAACTGCCAGAAGGTCTAAGCTAATATAAAATCCAAATTTAGGATCAGCTAGTGTTAAGGCTACAGTGATTAGGTTGGCAGCAAGAGCATATTCTTTGCTAGAATGCACTTAATATGTCAATAGTGGATACAAAGGATTCTCCAATTGAAGTTCTTGGTGAGATCAAAAAGTCTAGTTGATGGGGTTTAGCACTTCAAAGGGCTATTAAACTAAGTGCAGGGCAAATGGTTGGCAAGCGTGGTTCATTTATATTGGATGAACACATCAAAAAGACAAGGACAGACAAGGGTGATTGGTCATAACTTTGAAATCTACATTTCTTTGGATTCTGCTTCTTATGCAACAGAGAAGTGTGTTACCCTGCTATATTATGGTGACTAGGGAGTTGGATTTATATATGGCGTTCAGTGCAGTCCTATGCAGAGTAACTAACTTATTTCAGTGGGTTTAGATCAGAGTAGATCAGACTGTGTGACTGAACAACAACAACAATAATCATGGATATGATTAGACCATTCATTTATAAAGAAAAGGCTTTTTTGTCACAGGCGGCTGCTCTCATACCTTCCTGGGGAATCCACAGCAGTAATAGGGGAAATAACCACTTCCTCTGCTGTGTCCCATGTAGCTTCCTTGAACTACCAACTGAAATTCTAGTTATTAATATTCTTGAGAGCTCAAAGAAATAGGGGAAACAAGTGTTCACACTTTCGTATACAGAAAGCTTTGTGGCTGTGGTATACCCTTATAAAGAGTTTGAACCAATGAATATAGTGGGAAATTTTCTTCTGGCCCACTTGAAGTGCAGTCCTACACAGTGATTTCAACGGGCTTAGATTGGATTAACTCCTGCATATGATTGCACTGTATGTGGGTTGAAAGAAGTATACAGGTAGAAAGGAAATTCAGATGCTTACTTCAGCCCTATGTTGTGAATTTGGTGGATTGATGGAGGGTATTTAATAAAAAAAAATGGGAGTCAAAGAATAGTGTTAAATTTGGATTCTGGGTGGAAGATTGAATGGATGGTCGGATAAAAATGCATTCTACAACATTTCTTCTAGAAGTGTCTAATGGGACCTGATGCCATGCCTGATAATTAACAAGTACCTTTGGCTAACAGGCTCCCAATGAGGAGATCATTTACACAGCTTCCATTAGCACTAAGGGTACTTGGGGTTGACACCTTCTCCAAAGTGTTTGTTTTATACTTCCGGTTCGGGCTTGGAAGCACAGGAAGCCACACCTACTAAAAAAGAGATGCACAAATAAGGTGCATATGTATAAGAAAGAGAGAGTAGGAGGGATTGGCAGCAATCCTCAGATTGAATTTACTGCTATTTACCCCAGTCTGCCATTTGAGTTTACAGGGATCTGCATGAGTATTGGCACAGTCTCTCTAGATGCTTTGGGGGTGTCCAGACTCAGTGATGGTTAAACAGTGTTATCGATGCAACGAACATGAAATTAAGCAAACTCCAGAGCACGTCAGAAGATAGGAGGGCCTGGCGTAATGTGGTCCATGGGGTCACGAAGAGTCAGACTCGACTGTGCGACTGAACAACAAGACACAGTGCACCTGAAGACCTTCCTCCCCTCTATCCTCCCTCTTCTTCCAGCACACTGAATTGAACAACAAGCGTACTATTGCAGGTCCTCATTTTTTTTGTCTTCTGACAGGTACGTCAAGCGTGGCCAGAGCATGGAGTGCAACATTTGATGAACTTATAGGCAAGCATCTTGAGACCTTCTTTCATAAGCACATGTCTATGGATGCTCCTGGAGTGTTAGCAGAATACCCAGACATCTTTTCTGTTTTCATTATCTTAATCTTAACAGGTAAGAAAGAAAAGATCCAAGTTTTTGAAGCTTCTCTGGCTAATAATTCATTGTTCTTCTGCAATCCTCTTGTTTGCTTTTGCGGGAAAAGGGAACACCCTCATTTATTTTGGCTTTGTTTTTAAAGCTTCTTTGTTTGTTGTAAGTGTCAGGTTGACCTGTTGAGTGACTGCAGAGTTAGAGCTGCTGTGGCCACCTCCTGTTCGTAATTGCTTTGATAAGAATTGTGTCCTAGGTGCTGAAGGGAAAGTGAGGAAAGAACTGCAATAGGGACTTTATACCTTGCATGGTAGGGAGATGGAATCTGAAAAGCTGTGGACGCTGCAGAAGAACTTAGGTTTGTAACTCTCACCTTCATAAGCTGCCAGTTCATATAATGTCCCAGCCAGGAGGTTGTGGAAAAAAGAAGACCGAATTGCAACCACCCTGTTGGATGGCTGTTTATTTTAGAAGAGTCAAAACATTAAAATATGTATGTATGAGTGCAAAATTCTCAAACAAAACAAAAAATCTTTCCAGCCCCGTAGTTGCATGTAATTTATGCTGAAACTAAAGCCAGCCGTGTATTTACTTGAAACCAAATGCCATTTTTATAAAAATGCAAGATCTGTGCAGACTCCCCCCCCCCCCCCCCCCTTTGTTTTTTGTTCGAACTGGTCTGATGAATCGTCTGTAGATATTCTGGTTCAGTCTACTTTTTGCAGGTTTTCCAAAGGATACAGACCGTGGAGGTGTGATCTTGAGGTGTGGACTTTGAGGTTGTTTTTCCCCACCCTGAACAGGTTCCTCATTCTGCATCAGTAACCACTTTTGAAAGTGCCCATATTTTAAGTCTGTCAAGCTTGTGGGCAGGGAAGCTGTAATGGCAGAGAAATGGCTGCGAAAAACACCTACTGCACAAAGGAATTGTAGCATGAATACTTTATCACTGCAACCCATAGCAAGTCTGAAACATGTGAAGCAGCCTTATACTGAGTCAGACCACTTGGCCTACCAAGATCAGTATTGTTTCCTCTGTCTGGCAGCATCTCTCCAGGATTTCAGGGGGAGGTCTTTCATGTCAACTTACTACTTGATCCTTTTAACTGGAGATGTGAGATACATACAGAGCCGATGCCCTGCCATACTATGTTAATGAACTGGGCTTGTTGGTAACTTGATTTGGCAGCCAAATTAAAAAGAGAGAGAAATAAGACACATTGTTTTTTCTTTGTCGGTGGAGTGCAGAAGGTCTAATTATCCAATCAATTTTTCTAGGACTCTTAACTTTTGGAGTGAAAGAATCTGCAATGGTTAACAAAGTGTTCACTTGCATCAACGTTCTTGTCTTGGGCTTCGTGATGGTGTCAGGATTTGTGAAGGGGTCAATAAAAAACTGGCAACTCCCTGGTGACACTGTGACGAATACAACAAACACCTCACATCTGTACAAGTATGTGCCAGCTTTTGTCCCCCCCCCCCTTAATATATGTATGCTGTGGGTTTCTTTGCGTTGATGCGTGCTATGTAAATTCCATCTTAAGAATTCATTTTTGCTTAGTTTGATTCCATTAGTTAAAATGTGTTTAGACTAGAGGTGTGTGGTTCATGAGGTGCCCCCAGTGTGAGCACATGTGCTGTGGCTGTGTGCATGCAGAGGCATGGTTTGTGTACTGACAGCTCTGCACCGGAGAGCAAGTGGGAACCCCCCCCCCAGTTGTTGTGATGATGATGCCTTTTTTGAAACCTCCACTCCTCTGGAAATTGGGAAGCTGTATACACGCAACCCACATGGCAGTGCTGTTTTACACAAACAGTGCCTCCAGTTTTAACTCAGTCCAGCTGGAGACCAGCCGGTATCCCAGCATGCTGCTCAAGAGACTGTACTTTGGCCATGAATGTGGCCCACAACCTGCAGGCATCCTTCAGGGCCTGTTCTGTCTACAGTGAAAATAAAATAGAACACATTGGCTCAGATCCTATACCTTTGCTTCTCTCCAGCTGCTGCAGAGGCGATCCTCTGCTGCAGAGCTCACTTCTGTCACGCTAGGCAACTCCACTTGCACAATTCCAGTGTCAGACTTTGTCGGAACTGGCTAACACCACTTCCTTCTTCCATTGAGGAAAGCTTTACACCAAGAGGGAGGAAAATCTTCAAGATTTTGTTGCTAAATCTGCCCCGTATTTCCAGTCAAAGAAGGAATCCTCTTACCTCCTCCTAAACCACACTCTGAGATGGATTTTCCCAGTCCCGCTAAGTAACACAGTGGGCCCTTTGTCTCTGTCCTGGCTCAGGCCACTGGCTACTGCGCTAGTTTTCCAGGAGCTCAATTTCTTTGGAATTTGACTGCCAAGAGTTGGCCCCTGAGCTCAGAGGGGTGGATGCACCTCCTTCCTTTGTTGATCGCTCCTTTTCTTGACCCACTAACCCTTCTCTTCCAGCAGTCCAGAAGAGCCATTAAAAGAATTTACTTGCTTTAGTGAATAGCGGTGATAGCAGCTGAGAGATGCTTTGCAAGTTCATTCCGGGGTGTACAGTAGGCTCACTCCAAATTCATTTATTGAGCCTGGTCTAATTCTGAATAAATGGATTTTTGGATTGGCTGCTGGATCTGTGCTTCTCAGTTTTTGTTGAGTCAATTTAACATGTCTATAACGCTTGAAGAAAATTGTGCCTCTTGAACAAAATGAACAAACCAAATAGGATGAAATGTAAAGCTTTTTCAAAAGAAATGCACAGGTCATGTGCCACTGTATGCATCTACTGAATGGTGGAGCATTCCCAAATGCATATTGTTCAGTTGGAGCAAGCTGGGGGTTGGTTTACGTGCTGCCAAAGCACATGGAGGCTACCAGAAACTGCTCAACATGGAGGATATTTTTGAGGTGGGGGGTGATTTGTGTAGTTTTTGGATACAGTACTGCAGCATCAGGGGTGGTCGTGTAGTGGTTAGAGCATTAGACTAGGACTGGGGATACTTAGGCTTGTATTCCTATTTGGCCATGAAGCTCACCGGGTGACCGTGGGCCATTCACTGCCTCTGTTTCTCTCCCCCTCCCCGTCAGGGTGACAGAGAGGGTGACACCTCACTAGGTTGTTGTGATGATGAAAGGAATGAGGAGGGTGGAACTCTTAAGGAGCTATCTGAAGAAGAGTTATACCCTTCTAAGCCCCTTCAGTGGCCTTCGAAGGTCGTAACTCTGTTTAGGATTGCACTGTTAATTTGGGCTGAACTGCTGGAGAGGCAAGCAGCTGTCAGAAGCTTTCCTTATGATTTACAAAGTCATGCAAGGTTTAATAATGAAAGATCAAAAGGGCCGTAAAAATCCCTTTTGAATATCCATTCTTGAATAAATCTGGCAGTTTTGTAGATACTTAGGGGAAAAAATCTTCAGAAAATAATCAAGGGTTCGTGTAAGCCCTGTTCAATCAATGCCTACTCAAAAATAATTCACACAGATTCAGTGGGATTTCCTATGTACAGAGAGTATTAAAGCCTTTAATATGCTGGGCTTTGTAGTGATTTCAAATCTGCATGCCCTTTGTGTGGCCCCAAAACTTTGGGCAGATCTACACCACAGATTTTTAAAACTGTTTTGTGTTCCCACACCTGAGGAAACCATGGGAACTTTTGTTTATTTAAAAGTTATAGGCCCACATTTTTTCCAGATAACCGGGACCCAGTGTAGGTTGCAACAATGAATCAGTACCAAATAACTTTATAATGGTAATTTGGAATGGCAGCTATGGATCGCTAACAGAATATCGTCAAACTCCAGTGGGGTAGCCTTTTTATTCTGTTACAGCAAAGCCAAAAATGAATCTTGTGGCTCCAAAAAGGAATAGCAGTTTTTGGTGAAGCATGAGCTTTTATGTGGTTTGCCAAGCTACAGTTCCCAGGATTCCTTGAAGGAAGGCTGTGATGCTTAAACCAATAGCAAACTGGATACTTAACACTAATGCTGTAGTGTCTCTTACTCTAGAGAGAAAGTGATAAAATCACAATAACCTAGTGAGGAAAAGATCAGCCTGAGAAAAGCGCATAGAGTAGGTCTTTTCTCTGTGAAAAGTATGTCTTGTTTCAAGGATATCCTTTGACCCTGTGATATCTTGTTAACAGAATCCCCTCTGGTCTCTTGTTTGATGTTTTTAGTGTCACCCAGGAAGAAACCCCACATGGTGCTGGTGGATTCATGCCCTATGGTTTCTCTGGAGTACTATCAGGGGCAGCTACTTGCTTTTATGCATTTGTAGGATTTGACTGTATTGCCACCACAGGTAAGGTCACAGTATTCACAGTGAGTGAGCACAGTTCTTCATTGTGGATTCTGTCTATGTGTAGGCCTGATTTGGATGTTGCTGTTCAGGATAGCATTAAACCATATGGAGAACGGGAAGTAAAACAGAATTCTCAGCCTGTTAGCCTTGTAGCGTGGGATGCCTGTAAACAGTCAGCAGTGCTGCAGGTGGGAATTAAAGCAGTAGCCAGAACGGTTGACTGGAAGTAATAACTAAGCAGAATTGCATAATAAACATTGGCTACAGGTAATAACATGTTTAAATGCTTCTGTTTTGCTGGGTGGAGGAATCTCCAATAAATAAAGGATGCTTGTAATTTGACACATCAATGAGAAGGCTAGACAGAACTCTTTCCCCTGGGTCCAAGTGAGGAAGGTACGTTTGAAGGTGCCTTATACCTAACCAGACCGTTAGTCTAGCAAAGTCAGTGTTGTCTAACCAGCTGTGGCTCTCCAGGGTCTCAGAGGCCTTTCACATCACTACCATTGTTTAGCCAGAGATACCTGGGACTGAACCTCGGACCTTCCTCAGCGTGCAAAGCAAATGCTCGGCCACTGTGCCATGGCCTCTCCCCTTGAAGGTGAAGTCACAGGATATGATGAAAAGCAGTATATGTTCCTTCCCGCATCTTTTTGTGGTGACCAGGCACTACCAAGTTACACGTATCAGTGACCTCTGGTGAGCTTTGCCTGCAGCAGCAGCAGCCCCCCAGTGTTTTAACTGTCCAGCACAACAATAACTGTGCCCAAGTCATACGCGCTTTCCAGCATTCACATCAGAACATGCCATGTCTTTGATGTCCTATCATCATATTGGCTGTGAAGAGTTCATATCACTGATTTGTGTCCCCCAGTTGTCCTTGCTGATCCATTGGTCTGTGGCTTTTAGGCACTGATTTTCGGGCAGAGATAGGTGATTCTAGCGGCTTTAATAAATGAAATAGAGATCTAGGTGTCCCCCAGATATTGATGACAGCCAGCTCAAAATTATGGACGAATCTCATACTGTGGCTTCATGAGGCTACTAAAAAGCACCAGGTTATAACACCTAACCCTGTAGTAAGTCAGGGTGGGTGGAGGGAGATGACATAGTATCGTCAGATTGTGGTTGGTAAATGAGTGAAAGACCTGTCCCCGAGTCTCCTTCTAAATGTTCTAGTTTATTAAACGTATCGGGCAACCAAAGCTTGAAAACTGATTGTTGTATGTTTGGAAGCCTTCATATCGGGATAGACATCTGCAGGGCATTTCCTTTGAAATGCTTTGTTTTAATATCTGTAGCCTCTGTAGAGAATTATGAGGGTTACGGTTTCTAGGTTTTTTAAAAGCTTCTAGCTCTTGTCGTTGATAAACTCGAAAGGAAAGAAATTTGAATTACTTAGAAATGGAGACAAGTAAAAGAAAGTCAAATTCCATTATACTGAATCATGTAACTTGTTTGAACTCTGGTGTGATTGAACCAAGCTGTTTCACATTTAGAGGAACATTCTTGAATGTCACAGTTATTACCAATGTAACTACATGCCATTGGCTATGGTAATTAGCTATACATTATTAATTCTTCATGCAGAAGCTAATCACGTTTATGTGGTTTTTCCTGCGGAGCATGTCGCCCATCCACCGTGGTGGTGGTGGTAAAGAATCTTAATTTTGTTTACTAGGAATACATACTTCATCCCATGTGGATCTCATCCCATTCCCAAGTTTAATGTTGCAAAAAAAAAAATTGCTTTCTGTCCCAAATCTTAATCGAGTAACAAAAAAAAGTGGAGGTATGAGAAAAATCTTGCATAAATAAAAATTGATTGAATGAAATGCTAAAAACCTGAAAGAGGAAGCTTACCTTTTATATACCGTCTTTGTCAGTTAGCTACAAGACAATGGCAAACTTTGATTTGATGATGATAAAAACCTGAAAGAGGAAGCTTACCTTTTGGCAAATATATACCGTCTTGTCAGTTAGCTACAAGTCAATGGCAAACTTTGATTTGATGATGCAAGTAGGATTACTTTTTCTTCCATGACATCACTGGCTGGTAAACTTGTTTTTTTTTGCAATAACAGTTTCTGTGTTGATTGATTTTTTTTGCAGGAGAGGAAGTCAAAAACCCCCAGAAAGCAATTCCAATAGGAATTGTGGCCTCGCTTCTGATTTGCTTTGTTGCGTACTTTGGAGTGTCGGCTGCTCTCACCCTCATGATGCCTTACTACCTACTAGATAAAAACAGCCCTTTGCCTAATGCATTTAAGTATGTGAAATGGGAAGGTGCAAACTATGCAGTGGCTGTTGGCTCACTTTGTGCTCTTTCTACCAGGTAAGTGCTGTTGCTTCCTTTGACTTGGTCAGTGAAGGGGTTAACAATCCTATTCTACAGCAGAAAGCCAAGGGTGCTTCATGAGTTGTGTGCCTTAAGCAGGTTTTCTGACTTGGATCCCGATGCCTGACATTTCCTGAAATGAAATGTTTTCATCTGCAGAAATGGAATTTCCCTGCCTCTTCTCTGCCTTTAGCCCAAATGCCCCTTAAAATGCTGCTGCTTGGCAGGGGGGTCGGGTTGGGGGGGTCTGAGGTTTGCTGTGGGAGGGGAGAGTTGGTGAAAATCATGCCCCCCAGCATGTGCAGAAATCTTAGGTGGGATCCAGCCCAGTATTCATAATTAGATTCACGCTTCTGAAGCAAAAGTCAAGGTGCTCTGACTCCCCCGTTGTCCTGCAGCGTAGGATGTCTCTTTTGATCCCTGACTGCTTAGCTGCTGTTCTGTGGTTTTTTACCTGTGTGGTTTACTTTCTATTGTATTGATAACTTTTAATATTTTGAAAGCTGCCTCAGGAAAACTTTGTACTGAAAGGTGGGGTATAAAACTGGATTCTTACTGATAAACAGATATGAAAAGCAAGTGGGTAACCTATGAGGAATTGAAAAGAAGGACACACCCCCTTTCCCTCCCCTTCCTCAAACTTCCTCTGGCTTTTAAAGACTGTGAAACAAGCTACTGGATTTAAACGATTGGTAGGGAGAGCTCCAGATGCAAGTGGAAATTGAGGGCAGGAAGGGACTGGTACCACATTGTCCATCTCCCTACCACCCATGATCTTCATTCTTCATCCCAATTTAAATGTGTTACACTGCTAAAGGGCCTGCTCCCCCTCTCAGTTTAAAAAAAAATAGTTCAAAAGATATTAGGGATAAAAGATAACTTTCTTAACAATTGTTTAAGTTACAAAGAAAACACCTCCCGGTAACAACTCAGAAGTTGTTGGGGAGTAGGTATGGTAGGTAGGAAAATTTGACTTGATGCTGCCTATATCTCACCCCTAAGAGACCATTTACATTGCCATCCTGTGCAAATGGGCTTAAAAAGGTATAATTCTACTCAGGTAGGCTCTGTAGGGTATTGCATGTAGCTGCCTAACGATAGGCCTCAGGCCTCTGGAAACATGCTGTTGGTCAATGTGGTGACTCAGTGAGAGAAAGGCATAGTAAATATCATGAAAGGCACTCGTTTCAGCATCCTCAGATACAGGATTTTAGAAAGCCCAAATCATCTTCTGCTTCAGAAAGGGCACGTCTGAAACCATCCCCAGATTTTCAACACGTATTCACTCTTTAGTGTATTTGTAGTATTATGGTTTGACTTGATCTTAATGTGATGTCTGACACTGTCTTGGGTACAATTTACTGCTTTTATTTTATAGTTTCTGGACTTTTAAACATCAGCTACCTAGAATTCCATTTTAGGAATAAAAACAGGAGCTTAAAATGTTTATTTAGATGTAGAGTTGTCAGCTCTGGACTGAGAAATACCTGGAAATTTGGGGAGTGGAGCCTGAGGAAAGGGTGGGATTTGGGGAGGGGAGGGACTTTAGTGGGATATAAAGCAGCCACTTTTCCAGGTGAACTGATCACCTGGAGATCGGTTTTAATCAGTGTTCCCTCTAAGCTGAGTTAGTGTGAGCTAGCTCACAGTTTTTTAGCTTCTGGCTCACAAGTTTTTTGTCTTCACTCAGGAAGGATGGCTCCAGAGCAAACTAATTCATGCAGCAGCCAAATCGCTCACTCACAACTTTAATGCCAGGAGCTCACCAAGTAGAATTTTTGCTCACAGGACTCCACAGCTTGAGGGGAGCACGTAATCCCAGGAGATTCCCAGCGACCACCTGGAGGTTGAAGCCAAAAATGAGAGATCACAGGAGGAAGTGGAGATCCAACAGCAACATCCGTGACAAAAATAAAGAAGAGTCAATAAAGATATGTTGCAAAATCATTTACTGTAGTAATTCTGTAGATAATAGAAGATATTTTTCTACAGAATTACTACAGTAAATTATTTTGCAACATATTTTTATTGACTCTTCGTTATTTTTGACACGGATGTTGCTGTTGGATTTCCACCACCTGGAGGTTTGCAACTCAATTTAGAATGTTGCAAAACTAGCTTTAGAATTAGTTCAAAATGAATTGCATGAAGTCCTTAATGGAGCAATCCTAAGCAGTCAGCATGCTTAGAGGTTGTAGCACTATTTCGGATTGATCTGTAAGACTGTTGAGTGGAGGCCATTTGAATGATGGAAACCCCAGCTTTAGTGAGAGAGAGAGGAGAGAGTTTTCTAGGTTGCACTTCAACAAGATTGCAAAAGCCTCCATTCTCTCCTTTCTCTTCCTCATTCCGGCTTTAGATGCCCATACTGCAAATTATTTTCACTCTGTAAAGAATGTACATTCCTTAGCGTAGAGATGAAGTCCATTTTGCTGGAATGTTTCTATGCTGTATTTGCTGATGTGTGGGAATGTAAGATATGTATTCACAATAACTTCTGCCTTTGTCTCTTGCTAGCCTGCTTGGGTCCATGTTTCCAATGCCTCGAGTCATTTATGCCATGGCAGAAGATGGGCTCCTGTTCAGATTTTTGGCTCGTGTCAATGAGAGGACAAAAACTCCGATGATTGCTACGATAATATCAGGAGCCGTGGCAGGTGAGACCAGATCCACACTTCAAACAACACAAATTAATGTTCCACCTCTGTTTTAACCACAGCCAGCTCACCGTAAGCAATTTCTGCCATATGATTTCAGCCTGCCAACTGGTCAAGTTCACCTGGGTGCAGATAATACTAGGGCTTTTTTTGTGGCAGTACTCGCTGGTACTGAGTACTGAAATCTTTGGGGGGGAGGGGCTCCCCTAAGGGGGTAGTTGGTGAAAATCAGTGCAAACTTATATATGAAGACTTACAATCTTTTTTTTAGTACAGCCCCCCCTATAATTCCCCGATCTTGATTCTAAGATAAGTCTTTGAAAACTTGGCTCTTGCTTGCCTGTTACAGTTTTTTAATCTTGTCCTTCATCCAAGTAAGGCAGGACAGTGCATCTGATTCTCTCCTCCTCTGTTTTATCCTTGTGCCATTTCTCTTCATTAGTGCCCTTCTGGCAAATAATCCTTGTACCAATTTGTTTGGTCTTTTATTGGGTTATATCACCTATGGAAAACTCACGCTCTTGGAATGGCACATATTGTAATGGCTACTCCAGTCATTTCTGGCATTGCTTGTTACAGGATTTCTGCCTTCTTACTGTAGGAGATCAGGCGGTCAAATTCTGTCTCCCTTTAAGCTAAACAGTCTCAATTCTGAGGTTGTGATCTCTCTGTAGATGACAACATGCTTTACTCCTCCTTGCTTTAGAGCTTTGCTTCATCACACATTCTTTCTAACACTCAAAATCATACATGCACAGCGACTGTCAGGCTTTATGTCCACCTGTATTCTTTCCAGATAGGGCTTCCTGATAGTTATGATAGCCTGAAATAAAGTGCATGTTGGGCACTGTAGGATATCTTGTGCGCCCTGACCTGGATAGCCCAGGCAAACCTGATTTCGTCAGATCTCAGAAGCTAAGCGGGCCCGACCCTGGCAAGTACTTGGATGGGAGACCTCCAAGGGATACCAGGGCTGGAATGCAGAGGCAGGCCTCTCTGAAACATCCAAGCCCCACTATGGGTTGCCAGAAGTCAGCCTTGACTTCCAGACACACACACACACAAAAACAAAAGATATCTTGTGCAAACTACTGTGAAATTGTTCTTCCTGTTGTTTATATTGTTCTTGCTTCCTCTATGCAGCAAATTGTTACTGGATTATGAGCAAGGTTCGTAATCTAAACTGGCAAAGAGGTTTAGAGTATGGAATGTAAAAAGCTTTCTATGTCCGTTTTTAGACTTAGTTTCATAAATGCATCAGTACGGTAGGGGGAGTATTTTGTTTTTCGTGCATTGTAGGTTAAGTAGAATAAGAAAAACCAGTGTACAAGCTTTCAAGTTCTATAGAACTCTTCACCAGATTGGTTGGTCAAAAAGGAAAAGGAAAAAAAAGAAAACAAAAATTATGTAACACTCCTTGCATTTCCAGTGTACTTTCCTATCTGTCCCAAAGACGTCTCTTCAGTTAAATTCTGGCATGCGAGGAGGGCGAGGGAGCATAGTCTGGTCTTGTGTGACCCCTGCTTGTATGGAGCAGGGCTTAGATATTGTTGCCAAAGGGACCCAGCAACATTCCTCACATAACAAGGGCTTTACAAAGGAATAACTCAGGTACCCAAGAGGCGTTTGTGCTCTCTCTTACCATCGAGCGTGCTGACCGCCCCAATTATTTTCTGATTAGTCAGAACATGACCAGCTCCAGGTATTGTCTCTGGTGCCGGTTCAGATGGTCTATAGGATTCTCTAAGACTTTTGGAGGATTATCTGAAAGGAGCCTCTTAGTTAAGAACTTGGTAGATAGACATTCATCTTGGAATTTAAGAACTCTTTGGACATAGTGTCAGGGAGAAGCATAGCATGGAATGGCTTTGTGTCCTGTAGATTCTAGCAACACAGAAAGAACTCTACAACTGGTTTTAGGCAAGTTTTCAGCTTTTGTGATTGTAAAACAACCACCACCACCACCATACCCGTGTGTCGTGTCTGCTAAAGGCTCAGAAACCAGATTGTTCTATGGAGATAGTTTTCAGCCGTCCAGAAGAAACGTCTATGTTCTGCAATATTTTGCTTTTCTCTAGGATTCTCACTGCCCACTGTTTACTTCTGACTGCTGAGTCCTTTCCTTTTCACCACCCCAGTTTTCTCCAGAAATTTCACCTATTCAGTCAGCCGTCCAGAAGAAACGTCTTATGTTCTGCAATATTTTGCTTTTCTCTAGGATTCTCACTGCCCACTGTTTACTTCTTCTGACTACTGAGTCCTTTCCTTTTCACTACCCCAGTTTTCTCCAGAAATTTCACTTATTCAAACAAGCAAAGCAACTGAAAGTGTTGTTTGTAGGATTACTTGTACTTTCTAGACCTTGAGGTTCTGTGCAGTTCCTGAAGACAGCCATTGTCTATTTTTTTTTTTAAAAGGTCTTCACTAGTGAATATTACTGCAGGAAAAACCCAGAAGAGAAACCCTGGCCATTCTCTTCCATGCATACATGTTCTCCTCCTCCTCCCACCACAATTTACTCATTTCTCTTTTCTCTGAGGTTGATCTGAATGGAGGTGTGCATAAGGATTGAATTGCCACAGTTACGCTAACTTGTATATGAAATGTGAATATCCTATTTTATTTAATGTTTTATTTCTGTCTCTCCCACCAGCTGTTATGGCCTTTCTTTTTGATCTGAAAGATCTTGTAGATCTTATGTCCATTGGGACACTCCTGGCTTACTCCTTGGTGGCTGCCTGCGTGTTGGTACTAAGGTATGGAGCAACTCTGTGCACAGCAGCACAGAGAAAAGACTTTGAATACATCCGATGCTTTCTCAACATACCTGTTTCAGAATGTGCCCGTTCCATAGGGCTGGTCATATAACACACACTAGCCTTATATTTAGTCTGACCATTGAGCCATTTAGCTCAATATGTATGTTAAATACTTGTATGTTG
The DNA here is from genome assembly GCF_001447785.1 of Gekko japonicus. NCBI lineage: Eukaryota > Metazoa > Chordata > Lepidosauria > Squamata > Gekkonidae > Gekko > Gekko japonicus. The sequence goes on along the minus strand of NW_015175383.1, from coordinate 806,357 downwards.
CTTTTCCACCCAATTAGGGCCCTCAAAGTGGCAAACAAATAAAAAGGCTTTGGAAACAGGACATGTATCTACATAAAATCAACGATGAAAAGCAAACAAAAAGGATTGTCAGTAAGGGTATGCCAGACGAAATGGAAAAGTCTTGCTGGTAGCAGACAGTGATCATGGGGAATAGGCAAATCCCCCTAGGCAGGCACTTCCTTTATATTGGTGCCAACACTAAGAAGGCCCTTTCTCAGATTGCCACTCATTAAGCCTTAGATGGTGGGGTGACCTGAAGTAGGGCTCTTGAATTTGGTCATAAGGGTTAGATTGGTTTGAATGGGAGTAGGCAGAACTTAAGGCATGCAGGCACCAGCCCATATAGGGCTTTGCAGGATGTTGTCTCCTCTTGATTGGTGCTGGCAGTGACTTTAAAAAGGCCTTTCCCACCATGTCCTACTTGAGGTGCTGGGAGTAGAACTTGGCACCTTTTGCTTGCTCTGCCATTAAGCAGAGTGTAACCTGTGGCTCTCGGGCCAAATGTGGCTCAGTACAGAACCAAATGGAATATTTAAATTAAGCTATATTGGAGAGGTAGGAGGGATGCCAGAATAATAAGTACATGAAAGGATGGGCAACCAAAAAGTTTTATGGAAGTAAAAGTCTTCTTAGGGATTCTTAGGTATTGCTGGTAAACCAGGTGTGAACTATGCATCTATGTGTATGTTAATGTTCTAAAAACAATTGCTCAGGGTACTCCTGGGTAAATTTACTCCTAGTAATGTACTCAAAATAGCCAGTGTTTGGGCTGCAAAAATGTTACGGATTATTAACCAACATGTCATTTATCAATAACT
>NW_015175383.1:804340-804504 GCF_001447785.1 Gekko japonicus | reverse complement strand
CTGGGGCAGGCTCCCTGTCCTGTGTAGGAGGGGGAGGGGGGAGGAGTATTAGAAGTCACTGTGGAGGTGGGGCTGCACCTGACAGACAACCGCCTGTTAGGTGTAGGAGGTGGGGGGGAATGTGTTGGAAGCCATCCCACCTCCTCTCCTACACCTGACAGGCA
>NW_015175383.1:735666-804263 GCF_001447785.1 Gekko japonicus | reverse complement strand
GGTGGGGCTGCACCCGACAGACAACTGCCTGTTAGGTGTAGGAGGTGGGGGGGAGTGTGTTGGAAGCCATCCCACCTCTCCTACACCTGACAGGCAGCTGCCTGTCCAGTGTAGGAGGGGGAGGGGGGAGGAGTATTAGAAGTTGCTGGGCCATTGTAGGAGGGGGAGGGGGGAGGAGTATTAGAAGCCACTGTGGAGGTGGGGCTGCACTCGACAGACAACCGCCTGTTAGGTGTGTGGGGGGGAGTGTGTTGGAAGTCATCGGAGAGGCTGGGCCAGCAGCATTATTGAACCTCACAGGTGCTTGTTGGCCACTCCCGATTTCCTCAACTGTCATTAGCTGTCTGCAGTCTCCTGTAACTGTTGGGGTTTTTTTTACCTCAGAACTGTGAGCTCTGCAGCTGACCAATCAGAGAGTGGGGGGGTGCAGGGAGCGAGCTGCCTGGCAGCCTCCTAGAAATCAGTGGGGGGAGCACATTTCCCCCCCTTTGACCCACTTAGGGGTCGGATTTCTACAAATCCCTTCTTAGCGAGTACCCACGCCACGATGGGAGTGCTCTCCCCGAATTTGGTTTCTCTAGATCCAGCGGTTTGACCTGGGCATTGATTTTACGGTGAGGGGACTTTACACACACACACACACACACACACACACACACACACACACACACACAAAAAAAGCCCCATTGAGGAAAAACACACAAAGAAGTCTAGAAAGAGGCTCTGGGCGAGTACCCCGGCCTTGGACACTCAGTGTCAATGTGCTGTGGCAACCTCAGCAGGGTATAATGACACTGAGTCCACCATTTTCTCCAGGGGAACTGATCTCTGCCATCTGGAAAGCAGTTGTAATTCTGAGTGATCTCCAGCCCTCACCTGGAGATTGGACACGTTTTACCTCAGAAGAGCAAACTGTTTAGAATGTTAGAGGCAAAAGGCAATCAAGTTGCATATGCAAACGACCTCTGTGTTCCGAGGCAAAGGCCAATGAGGCTGCATATGCAAATAACCTCTGTGTTCTGACTGGCTATGGGGGGGAGAGGAACAGCAAATGTTGGAGGCGAGACTCAAGCAATGCAGCCAGTGGACAGGGAGAGATTCTGAGTGACACACCAGGGTGCCAACCAATTCCGGAGCGTGTGGAATGTTCTAGAGAAGTGCTACCACCATTTGGTTTTTATATATAAGGGAGATGTAAAGCTGTATAGTTTCAGGTATATGACTGGGTTGTCTTGTATGGGCTCTTTGCTGATCTCTTGCTTTGGATTTTGGCTTAGTTTGGCTCTTCATAAAAGGTTGCTGATCTGGAGCTGTAGCCTCTTTTATAGTGGATGTAAAGAATGGCTCAGGCTAGTCAGATCTCAGAAGCTAAGCAGGGTCAGCCCTGGTTAGTATTTGAGTGGGAGACCACCGAGGAAGTCCAGGGTCACTACGCAGAGGCAGGCAATGGCAAACCACCTCTGTTAAGTCTCTTTCCTTGAAAACCTTACGGGGTTGCTGTGAGTCGGCTGTGCTTTGACGGCACTTCCCCCCAACAAAAGGTGGACCTGTTCGGAAACAGACATGGCAGAATTCATTTTAAATAATTTCTTTGTGCTCAAAAGGAGCAATACACAGCCGCTAGAGACAGTTCAAGGCCTTTTGAGAATTTGGTATCCATTCAGCAGCCAAAGGATAAATGCTCATCTCAAGAGAGCGTCTGCTTCAGGAGCATCACTGCCTGGACTTCTGAGGTCCCTTCTGCTTTTACACTCACCCAATCTTGGGTGCAGAAAGCTTGCAGCTTCCTTATGCCCAGGTGCCTGTGCCATATGCATGATAACTCCTTCAGCAGAACAGCTGCCTGGACAAACTCCTTTGTCTTTATTTGTTTTGGCAAACTGCTTAGCATAACATCTGCTTGTGACACCTCTAATCACAAGGCTGTGTAGCCTCTTCCCAGAAGCCTTTAAAAAAATTTTTTTTTAGGGCTAGCAGCTGTTGTGGGGTTGATTTAAAAAGTTAGAATGATTTTCCACAAATTGTAGTTAAAAAAGTACTTAAGCTTGTCATTATTGCTTGTTTTCTACTTTTAACAATAAATGATTATAGATCTGACTCTATATGGAACCAGGACCTTGTGTTGTGTGTAGGGACTAAAATTAACCAGGAAAAGGGGCAACATCAGATGTAGAGAACTCACTTCTAGATCCAGTACTAAGGTCCTCACAGTCTTTGAGGTTTATATCAGTATGGATATTCTGGGATTTCTTGGGTTTGATTCTTGGGGCAGTTTTGTGCACCTGTTCCTTGGTTTGTTTAAATGGTGGATATCCTCAGAATGCCCTTGTGTAGCCACCTTGAGACTATAGAGATAGGCAGGATATAAATACTATAACTAAATATGAGGGTATAGAGAAGAGCAGGTTTGATTTGTCTAAGGAGATTACAGTAAAGTAAAACAGACATTCTTTGGTACTGTAAAGACTAACAAAGTTTATTCCAATATAGGCTTCCAAGAGTCAGACCTCACTTCATTAAATGCATGTGATATGGAAAAATCTCACAGAAGTCTTTCTAACTTAGTGCTTGACTGTAGAATATAGATTATTTTAGAGTTATGGGTGGTAGCTGAAAGCATACAGGTATGTCTGATCCCTGGGTTTTCAGTGTAAGAGAGCCAGTTTGGTGTAGTGGTTAAGTGCACGGATTCTAACCTGGGAGAGCCAGGTTTGATTCCCCACTCCTTCACTTGCAGCTGCTGGATGACCTTGGGCGAACCATAGTTCTGTCAGAGCTGCTCTTGAAAGAGCAGCTCTCTTGGAGCTCTCTTAGCCCCTCATACCTCACAGGCAATGCTCCCTCTAAGCTGTGGAGTCTTGTGAGCAAAAATTCTACTTTGTGAGCTACTGGCATTAAAGTTGTGAGCGAACAATTTGGCTACTGTATGAATTAGTTTGCTCTGGAGCCATCCTTCCTAAGACAAAAATGTGCGAGCTGGAGGCTAAAAAACTGTGAGCTAGCTCACATTAACTCAGCTTAGAGGGAACACTGCTCACAGGGTGTCTGCTGCCTCCTCCTCCTCCTCCACCACCACCACCAGTTTAACAGTGGTGTGCAGTAACTGCAGCTCTGAGCATTGCTGTGGATAAATCTAAAAATATTTAGGTAATGTTCGGCCATCCCATTTCTTGAGACTCATCTGTGATGATAACCAGGTGGAAGAAAACAGAAACAAAAACTAGGCCAGCCTTCCTTGTTGTTACAGGTGATATGGTGTCTGCTAACTCAGTTTCCTCCTCCTTAGGTACCAACCTGAGCAGCCCAATTTGGCATACCAGATGGCCAGCACAACGGATGAAGTAGACAACAATGAGTCTGTGAGCACTAGTGAATCCCAGGTTGGGTTTCTACCAGAGGAAGAAGAGAAGTGCTCCCTAAAAGCTGTTCTCTCCCCCCAAAACTCTGATCCGTCCAAACTCTCTGGGTTTATAGTGAATGTTTCCTCCTGTATCATAGGTAAGAGAGGTGGCCTTGCTTGTTGGTTCAGGGCTGATGGAAGTGGTGGGACTGTGTCCGTTGAGTAAATAAGGTTGTCATGACCCCAGGGGGTCTCCGCCTTCCGCTGCCACCACCCTGGACTTATGGTCCCTTTTGAGACGCCCCAGGGCACCCTCTCAAGCACATACAAAATGCCCCTTTGACAGCCGAGAACACACAGGCTTGATTGACCCAGGCAGAGAGAATTAATTAAACAGAAAGGGTTTATTAAAGACAACACTGTGGCATTGTGGGGAGGGGAAGGGAAAGGAGTTTGTAAGCCGCTCTGAGACTCCTTTGGGTAGTGAAGGGCCATGGGGTATAAACCCAATCTCTTCTTCTTATGTGAGAAAGTCTTCCAGAACCCAGTACTTTTATCCATTTGTGATAAGTTTCTACAGCTGAGGATAATGGCCGGGGCATACCTGGCCAGCACATGACTGAGCTAACACTTGCACAAAGGTTTGTCATAATTCTTAGCTCAAGATCTTGGTGGAATTGACTTGTAACATCTGCTTGCTTGCTTGCTGCATTTTTGCCTGCTTTATGCAAGCTGTTAAAGGCACAGGGATACCAGTAAACCCAACAAAGAAGGGTAAGCTTTAAGAAAACATCTGGTTGGCCTTAAGCAGTACAGCAAATGGGCATTGGAAGCGATGGAATGCTTCAACCTACACCTGTTTGTGTGGCTGCTCCTGGTGGTTTTACAATTCAAAATTGACTTGGCTTTAAAACTGCAGCATCCCCTCCCTCCCACTGTTTTAGGATAACAAACGTCTCGGTGTATCTTGTTCTCAGGTTTCCTTATCATCACCTTCTGCTGCTTAGCTGTCCTTGGCAAAGAGGCTCTGATGAACGGGACCACGTGGGCTATCAGCCTGCTTGTTATAGATTTCCTCCTCTGCTTTGTTGTCACCGTGGTTATTTGGAGGCAACCTGAAAGCAAAACCAAACTCTCTTTCAAGGTAAGCCGCCTGCAAGAAAGTGGCTTGCGAAAAGCAATCCCAGGGTCTGCTGGCTTCTCACATTCAGGGAGAGATTAATGGAAGGCTGCTTTTGCTAGAAGAAAACAGACTGGTGGTGGGTGGTGGTGGTGGTGGTGGGAAACGACTACAGGGCAAACTTTCCCACGCAGATCAGCTAGAATGCACCTCAGATTTGGCCTTCAGCCCTCCTGGTGCTCCTTTTTCTGTCTGCCTGTCTTAACAGAGGTCAGGCTGAGGGTAGGCTGGGCTGCACTTCTTCCTTCTCACTGAATGGCAAAAAATGCACACCCACACGTGTGGGTGCTTCAAATCTAGAAGTAGTCAAGAGCTCTGTGCATTAAAAAAAAAAAGTAAGCCCTGACCCAGAAAAGGCAATATATCGGGTGGATCCAGACGAAATTGGCAATTTCCACTAATTGCCCCCTTTCCTGCTGCAGACCTCCCTGGGTGGTCATTCCTCAGGGTTTCCTGTCCCCCAAGAGATCAGTGGCCTACAGTGGAAGAGGACAAAGAAGAAAAAAGGGGGGAAAAACTGAACCTAAATCTAGAATTCAGAACCTAAAAAGGTTAGTCAGGAATAGAAAAGGGCCAACTCTAAAAATCTAATCATAAAATATGCAAAAATATATGTGTGTGTTTATTCAACGTAAATTAAAATAACAAACAAGGGCCCATTTATACCTCATATAAAACTATAAAAACATACAAGGGCTAATAAGATAGACCTAATCAGATAGACCTGACGCGTTTCGGCTTTTACAGGCCTTCTTCAGAGGTCTAATACATACAGAACATATAGGCTGATGTGTAAAAATACATACAATTCTACATATACAAAATATGGAATAAAGGCCAGAGACCAATTGTTCCAAAGTTTAACCACTGGGCAAGGAAAAGAAATACAGAAATACAAATGAATCCTCCAGTGAAATCACATGTCCAGTGGTACTTCTCTCTGGTCAACTGTATATTCATCTAAGGTTGTACAGCCAAATGTTCCAAATGTTCCTTAGGTTAAAAGCAGTGTTGATCAAAAATGTATTCACTATGGATCAATCTAGTTTAATTAAAGGTCTCAGTTTCACAAATTCAGAACCTAAAAAGGTTAGTCAGGAATAGAAAAGGGCCAACTCTAAAAATCAAAAGACCTTTAAACTTTCTATCTTATTAGCCCTTGTATGTTTTTATAGTTTTATATGAGGTATAAATGGGCCCTTGTTTGTTATTTTAATTTATGTTGAATAAACACACATATATATTTTTGTATATTTTATGATTAGATTTTTAGAGTTGGCCCTTTTCTATTCCTGACTACAGTGGAAGAGGACAGTCAGGAAAGTTCCATTCTGCCACTGGAAAACCTGGGATGGGAGAGACATTTCTCATACAGATTCCTAGAAGCTAGCTGTTGTATCCTGAGGTTTTTCTTTAGGATCTGGGTGTGAAGGGTGATTGGAACCCAACATGACTTTCAGGTGTGCAATTCTGGGCTGTTTGCTAGGCTGATAATGACCTGTTAAGAAAAAAATGTGGTAGGCTAGGTTCTGTATTCTCACTTGGACTTTGTCCCAGTAAAAGGGGCTTGTGGTAGCAGGGTGGTCATCAGGGTGGCAGACCAGGGGTCCAGGCATGCCTCATGGTAGGAAGGCAACCAAAAAAATCCAATTTTTGCTAGCTTGATGTTCATTGGAGCCTCCAAAGGGATATTTGGACCTTGAAATAGGAATAGGGCAAGACTATCCCTCAGCAGCAGCTCTTTGGTTGATTTAAGGCTCACGGATTCTTTTGTATTTCTAATTCTTAATTTTCTTGTTTATTTGAGATCTTTGTGAAACATTTAGATAAAACATTGATAAAATTAATGAGCTGACATGTTTTGCTGTTGGTTTTAACAAGAAAGCTGATGACCAAATATATCCACAGTAAGACAGATGTTTCCTGTGGATTTGACAGTAGCACATCCCAGGGGAAATTCTTGACACAGGTGACTTTTCACTCACTGAGAGTGGTTTCCACATTCAGTTTGAAACTGTAGTTATATTGGAGTAAACATGTAAATTTCCCCCGTTTCCTTCCAGTGATCAGGTGATGTTAGAAATTTACTTTAGTAGCAAGTGATCTGCAATCAAGCCATCCCTTGATTTGTTTATCTGACCTTATGAGAAAGTGGCTGTGCGAACAGCTTCATACCTCCCTCTAGATGTGTCCCAGAAGTACAGCTGTGTTTGTTTTGTTTTCCAGGTTCCCTTTCTGCCTGTCCTTCCAATCCTGAGCATCTTTGTGAATATTTATCTCATGATGCAGCTGGACAGTGGCACTTGGATACGGTTTGCTATCTGGATGTCAATAGGTGTGTTCAATAGTGGGTGTTTGAATTTCTGTTCTAAATGTGAGCAGGGGACCCGCAGGGATTTGTGGGGGGCTGTCTCATTTCCCCCTCCACCACTATTTCCTCTTTCTCTACTCTTGTTTTTTCTAGGTTGGGTCTCTAATTCTTCAGGCCATGCTGTAAATTAGTTTGCAAGATCCTGTTATAGAAAGCACACAGTGAGGAACAACCCTTTGTCATTTTTAAGTAGGCATAGTGTATAGTTAAAAACCAACATTTTATATGGCCAGGGTCAGAGAGCTCCTGTTCTTTATTATGCTCTGAAAAGAGCGTATATATGACAGGGATATATCACCTTATAATGACTTTAACACTTGAACCATACAAATAAGAGGTCCTGCCTTAAGTTGTAGTATGGATTACTTCCTTAATCTTGTAGGTAGGTCAAGAGCTCTTGTTCACTAATTTTACCTTAATGTACCTAGACCTCAAGCTTAAGCTTTGTGGCAATAAGTTTCCCTAAGGAAAACAGGAATATGTTTGTTGTACTGGCTGTGAGAATGAGCCAAAAAATTATTAGCTCAGTGGTACTAACTTCGTGACTTGTGGAGAGCAATGTTTCTAGTTACCATCAACTAAAAGAGCTGCATAAGTACTGCATGCTTTGTGTGCCACCTCACCAAACACATACGGTGATATAAGATATAAATATGAAATATGTAAATACAAGCTTTTTAATTACCAGAGTTTTTCTGAACATGTAGTGTCTCATCCTCCAGCAGAGGATGTTTCAAGGTGGGAACTACCTGCCACCCACAAGCCCTACTGGCCACTGGTCTTGTCCACTTTCTTGAGACATGGGGTGGGTGCCACATGGGGTAATGGTGCTCAGAAGAGCCACAGGTGGCTCCTGAGCCACTGAACAACAAGAAGAGAAAATATTGGATTTATACCCCGCCCTTCACTACCCAAAGGGAGTCTCAGATCGGCTTCCAATCTCCTTTCCCTCCCCACAACAGACACCCTGTGAGGTAGGTGGGGCTGAGAAAGCTCTTTCAAGAACAGCTCTGACAGAACTATGGCTTGCCCAAGGTCATCCAGCAGCTGCAAGTGGAGGACTAGGGAATCAAACCCGGTTCTCCTAGATTAGAGTCCGCGCACTTAACCACCACACCAAACTGTATTAGCTAAGGCGTTTTCTTGAGGTAATAGATATAGCCTGTGTGCCATCAAAGGCCTGCCCGCCCTCTCTAATGCTTTGTTCTTTCCTTCAGGTTTTGTTATTTATTTAGGCTATGGCATATGGCACAGCGTGGAGGCCTCGTACTCAGCACCAACGGATGCAGAAAGAAGTACAGACAACAACACGGACACGTGCAAGTGATTGACAGCATGATACCTAAAAACAGACACTGAGCATCATCAGTGGCGGGGAGGGAGACCTTCTCTCTTGGATCTGGAAGTATTTTATTCTGTGGAACGTCAGGTGGGCCTCTGTGTCCCACCAACGCCTCTTGCAGCTAGTTTTTACCTTGGTGGTGCAGCTATAAGGGATCACAAGGAAAAATCCAAACGTCTGGCATACTCCCAAGCAACACTGTGGCCCAGTGTTGGCAGACTTCTTTCGTCCCTTCTTTCCCTCCCCCCTCCCTCTTTTGGTTTTAACTGTATGGCAAGAAAACCGCTCTTCTGTATGCCAGTTCACGTCCAGTGCTGCTGTGAGACCAAGCTGGCGAATGAATGCTTTAGGGTACCATACCTGGATTTAAATGGAGCAGACTATGCATTATCTGCAAAGATAACACAAGTTGGACCACCACAAAGAAGGGGGCCATGCCTAAACAAAGACATAAATAATAACCTCCTGTATGGTATGAAAGTACCCCTAGGATTAACCTGGTTAAGGCAAACACTGAGTGGTGTAATTTAATCACTGTACTTGACTTTTTTGTGCGTGCAGGTAAATGATTCCTGTGCTTTGGAATGCCATGTTGCAGCCATCTTAGGGATAGTTGCTTGCAGGTTGAATTCTTATTCTTGTGATACAAACAGTTGTTTGGCAAATAGCAGAGCCTGCTGCTTGTGAGAAAAGCGTCTAGCTTATGATATAGTGCTATGTAGAATTCGTGGTTCCCTGTTCATCTCCTACCTGTCAGTTGCTTGAATCTGCAAAACTCAAGCGTTATCTCTGTATGACTGCCGTGAGGTGGGGTGTTAGTCTCATCCTGTGTAAAACACTGGTCTGTGGTTAATGCTTCCCAGTTCTTGGGAGTTTCTTCCCCATAACCCTGTAAGTGAGGCAATTGAAGCTGAGAGGAAAAGGACTGTATTCAGTCATCCGGTGAGTTCATGACTGAGGTAGGATTTGAACCTGATTTCTGCCACAGGCAGCTGCCAAGACTGTCAAAACGGAGTTACTTGTTTGCTTAATCTAAGTTTGTTGGGAGGGTGTGTGCTGGATTTGGCTTTTTCTGGCATGGAGTAGGAACCGGCATTCGTTTATTGCCCATCTAGAAAACGTAAGAAAAGTACATGGTCACTTAAGCAGAAATATTGTGGCTGCCGCCCCCATTTTGCCATGTGGGGTAGAGATGTAGTACAAACAGCAAGGAGCGTTTTTGTCTGCAGCTAGACGCCTGAGTCTGAGGCACAAATGCATGTGAGTTTACTGCACGTTGTTAGACGGAGGTGTGTGTGGGTGTGGCAGCTGCACTCACAGGGCAGTTTTCAGATTGTCAGTGAAATGGTATTCTCTCTTTTGGTAAACCTCTTTCATCAGGGTGGCTTGAGAGTCCGTCTCAGCTGTGCTGTACTCCAGGTAGGATTTCATGCTCTTGGTGGATTAATTCTCCTGGAACATACATGTACTTGAATAGGAGTGAGGTGTCCTCAGAGGCAGCAGGAGCCACCTGTGAGTCGGGGTGGGGGGTCGGGAGAATCACCGAAGTTTGTTAAACGTTATCTATGCACAGACAGAGGGTTGCCTCTTTGTAAAAATGTGGATTTCCAAAGGAAAAGAAATTCAAATTCATGCAGATTCTTTATGTAAAACTCTTCTGCCAAGTGGTGTATGTGTACGCATGGTTTTTCTTTTGGAGACCCTGACATTTCTTTTTTCTTTTTTTTTTAAATTTGTTTTGTATTTATGTTTAGCTGCTTTATATATTATAGGAGGCATATTGTTTGGAAAATAGTGGCACTTAGAAAAAAGGGAAATCTTGTTTTGGAGAAGGGGTTCATTTCTTCCTGAGTTTGAGGAAGTTCAGAGGAAAACTTTTCCTTGTGGCATCCAAAGTCTCTTGATTGTTCTGTCATTTGGCACTTTAAAATGCTAAATTAACGCACCTCTTCGCTTCCTGGCAGCGACTTTGCTATAGCTCGTAAATTAGGTCAGCATGAGAATGGTCTAAAAGCACAGAGAAGAATTGAATGATCAGTAAAGCAAAAGTTTGAACCATGCCTGGCTCTTCATTAGGGGAACACGGGGACAAATGAAGGTCCACGTGTAGGCCATGTGTGGATAAGGTTTCACTAGTGAAGGGCTGGGTTGTGGCTCGAAGCACTTTGAATTTTATTTATAGATAAATTGATTCTTCCCTGCATTGGAAGATTTTTTTACTGCACTCCGTTCCAGAGCTTTTGTCTAGTTTGATCAGGGCATACAAATCTATGTTACCGAGTGTGAGCCCGACATGATGTAGATGATCCAGTCACTGATCCCCAGAAGTGCAACCCTAGCCTCCAAAAGCAGTCAGTAGCAATGTTCCCTCTAAGCTGTGGAGCCTTGTGAGCAACAATTCTACTTTGTGAGCTACTGGCATTAAAGTTGTGAGCCAGCCATTTGGCTGCATAAATTAGGTTGCTCTGGAGCCCTCCTTCCGGAGCTAAGACAAAAACGTGTGAGCCGGAGGCTAAAAAACGGAGCGCTAGCTCACACTGACTCAGCTTAGAGGGAACACTGGTAGGGCGACAATGTGGATTAGGTTTTCAAAACTTTGTGAGCTATTCTAACACCTGCCACCCCCTCAATTTCCCCAATCAAAACTGCCCCCATTTCCAGGCTGTGTTATTTTGGGGGACGACGACAAATACCAGTATCAAGCCTACCATTTCCCCCCTCTTCCTCATTATGGCTAAAAGCAGCCCTGGAGGGGGGGGGGGCTGTTTGGATCAGGGAAGCATGGTGAGAGCCAGAGTGGTGTAGTGGTTAAGAGCCGTGGACTCAGATCTGGAGAACTGGGTTTGATTCCCCACTCCTCCACATGAAGCCTGCTGGGTCAGTCACAGTTCTCTCAGAACTCTCTTAGCCCCACCTACCTCACATGGTGCCCGTTGTGGGGAGAGGAAAGGAAGGTGATTTTAAGCCACTCTGAGACTCCTTTGAGTAGTGAAGAGTGGGGTATAAACCCAACTCTTCTTCCTTTCTCAGCACCACAGCTCTGACCTATATCTTCTACCCCAGCCTGTGCCCATGGCTGGTTTTTGAGGCTAAATTACCCCCCAAGAAGGTCCAGTCATGGGTCCCCAGTGTCACATTTGAGGCTATAAAGTGAGATAAAGTTTGAGCCCAAACCTCCCCAATCAATTGGGCCCTACTTGCTCTGAGCATCATTTTCATGCATAACACAATTCCCACTCCCCAGTCACTTCTGCATAGAAGCCTGTAGAGTTCCACATTCCCCCGTGGAATCAGACCTGCTTCCTGGAATGCCCTCCAGTTGGAGCTGCTGATTGTTGCCCTGCTGGGCCAGGTGTTGAGAGCAAGGCCATCAAGCCAGTGCCCAATTTGTTGCTGCTTTTTGAATGTCAGCTGGAGTCAAGTAGCGTTTTCACACTGCCTGAATAATGCACTTTCAATGCACTTTGCCACTGAATTTTACTGTGTGAAATGGCAAAATCCACTTGCAGATGATTACTTAAAGTGGATTGAAAGTGCGTTATTCAGCTTGGTTGAAGGTTCCAGGTGCCGCCTGTCAAGGTCTGCCAAGTTCAGCTTATGTTATGAAGCAAATTAATGGGAAAACCCCAAACCAAACAACCCCATTTGCTGTAGGTGTTAAGGGTAACAGAAATGAGCATTAACAATGTCGTCCATTCAGTTACTTTCCCAAGATGTTACATTTAGTTGCCAAGTGTAGCCTTTCATCACCTATAGAACTGGACCTTTCCCTGATCTGTCTGACGTGAGACTGAGAAGGATCCCTTAGGTGAGGGGGGAACGTTCTGGTTCTCCCTTTCAGACACTCATACCCCTCCATTCTAGCAAGTTTTTAGAAGTTCATTTTTCATGATTTTTCATGATTTAGGGTCCTTGTTACTGTGCTGACATTGGCATAACTATGTGGTGCATTAGAACTGTTTAAATATTTATTTTTCCAACTAGGATTGGGGGGGGAAATAGAGTGAATATCTTATAAATAAATAGAGAGTGGTGTAAATAGACGCATGCACATTCACCAAGAGGTCGGGCTTTCTGTTGAAATCCACACACACATTCCTTTGTGGAAGCGAATTTGCAGTTAGGTGTTCTGTCATATGTGAAGCAGGCCTCCGAAAGTCCTTTCACAGCAGAAACCATGTAAATGGCCAAGCCAGGTTTCCCAGGATTGTGGCGTTTTCAGCTTTGTTTTGAATTTGCTTCTGTGTCCAGGCAGGGGCAGGGCTTGCGAGGAAACAATGCTAAAGTCAGGCCCTCCTGTACTGCAGAAATGTTAAAGCAGAGTCCCTCACCTCCACAGGTGGCCCTCAGAACAAAGGTCATCCGTTCTGGAAATGGCCACTGGGAAGGACAACTTCACTCAGTGCTGTTAATGGGATCTTCTCACGTGCCGGTAGGTAGGCTGCTGCATCTCTGCAGGGATTGCAACATCTGTGTGCTGTAGTTATGTGGACTATAGCGTATGGCAATCCCTTGTATTGGTGGAATACAGGAAGTAGGGTACAAACTGTGTCCCTTGGTCTTCAGGGAAATCCTGCACCACTGTGCAGTGAAGGTCAGCTGCTGAAGCCTGAACATAAAAACATTCAAAACTTGTGTGTTTTGGTGCACAACTGACTGATGCTGCTGTAAGTTTGCTATTCTTTATTACAGTGTGTTTTTGTAAATAGCTGGGTAACTATTATTATCTATTATTATTATTATTATTATTATTATGTTTTAATAAGAATATGTTTTTTGTATAGCTGTTGGGGCATTTTACTGTATATAAAGCCAAATTCTAAAGTATTGCCTTTCTTGTGATGCTTCCCCCCTTTCCCCTGGCACCCAGGGCTCTTTAAAGTAGCCTGCTGAAATCTGTAGAAGCCAGAACTGTCTTCAGGAAATGTCTCCTTTTCACTGTATTTTTTTCCCCTTCTTGAGCAAACACTTGCTGAAGTGTACAAGCTCAGTATGGAAGTTCTTGTGTATTTTTCGTGTATGCATACACACAAATCCCAGTTGAACCAAGACTAGGTATATGATGCAAAATGTGCAGTTCAGTTCCATGCGTGTGTACTTGGAAGTAGCCCAGCTGAGCTCAGTGCAGCTTCTTCCCAAGTGAATCTGCAGAGGGTTTGAAACGGTAGGTTGGGATCAGTCCTGTCCTTTGCCCTGGCCACAGGAGTTTGGTTGCAGGCATGATTAATTTCACCCACAAAAACAGAGAGAACTTTGAAGAGGCCTGTTGGCTTTTGCATTGGCGTTGCAATTCAAGCCATAGATGGACCTTTCGCATGGTGATTACTCATTGTGGACAGATTTCCTTGAGCAGCCCAGCTTGTGTTGAATGGACACTCCTGATGGTCAGGGCCAATAGGCAATAAAGGGTATGTGAAACGTATGCAGTGCCAATCCACCCTGTCTCTGTTGTACATAAGGCTAACAGCTGTGTGGGCAGAAAGTAAATAGGCACGGGGGTTGATTTTTCCATTTCTGGTGGCTTTGTGCTGTTTCATACCGTCTCTCTCCTTGCTTAACTGTTCTTGGAGATGAGTGCTTCCTTGGACTATCGATTGTGCAGCCTCCATTCTGAATGAATTTTGCATACACTGAAATGGATCTGTACTGTGCAGCAGCAGTGCTTGGTTAATTGTGCCTGACGTCTGGACTGGGGTATGGAGTCTGGTGTTGAGTTAGACCAAGGCTATAATTACACGGCAGTGGTTGAAGCTTACAGATTTTTAAATGTCAGATTTCTTTTAAGGCCCTTGAAATAAAATACCATAAACATAGAGGGGAAAGGAAGTCTTGGGAAGTCTTAACAATGAGTGCCAATATGCGCTTTAATCCAGAGGCTGTTGTGTGCAACAGTGTGTTTTATGCTGCAAGTAATGCATGTGGTGAGAACCTTGTGCAGTAGATAGGGATGCACTGAAGTCAGAGGACTTGGGAGGGTGTAACTCTGCCTAACTCTTGCACTGTTAGCGGCTCAGAAACAGATGTGAAAGAACATCATCCAGTTTGCTTTGCTGGAGATTACAACAGCTCTGTCGCATGCAGACATGTGCTCACCTTGGATCCAAACCAAAAGATCTGGACTTCAAAGTTTCCTTGTTGCTACCAAATGCCTATTACACTTCTTATATTAAGAGAAGCTTTATTTTCCTTCATGAAAAGGTGGATAAACTTTTAGTTTGCTGCATATAATTTTACAGAAAAAATTTGTTTCAATTTCAAATCCTCTTCCTTTTAGCCAAATGGACATTTACTGCAAAATGCTGGGGGGGGGGGGTAATTTATCCAGGATACTGTAATTTATCCAGGATACTGGCTGCATCTGCATTTAAGGACCTGTGTTTGCTGCTTTAACCTGGGGCCATTAATTGGCCAGGATGGGTTTGGAAGCCAAAGCTTACAGGAGGGTGTTTGTAAATGTGCAATAGGTTATTTGGGGGGAGCTTTATGATTGACTCTACAAGGAGCAGAAAGGCCAATCCAGAAACAAGTTAAAGCCATTGCATTGATTCATGCTAATTTTATTAAGGAGTAGATTCCATTGCATCTTGTTTGTGGCTCATGGGAGGTGTTACTGTAATGGACACTTGAGTTGGAGTGGATGTATCATGTAAGCCTCACTCTAAATGTGTGAATGAGTGTAATTACATTTAACTTGGGCTATCACAGCATTTGTGCCCATTGTTGTCTTGAGAGGAACTGTATTGTTCCTTCTCCTTTTCCTTTCCTTAGCAAATGTCTAATCAGTGCTACTGCTGGTCTTACAGCAAGGCTGTGGGCACCTAGCCCTGGGAGATGGGACCACTAAGCATTGCTCTACCGTTTTCGAGCACAGAGTTCCTCGTGCAGCTCAGGAAGCCTGCTTCTGCCCTCGTATGCCTCCAGTCTCGATCGGAGCGTTTGCACATTTTACAGCATACAACTCCAAAGTCATTAACTGCTGATTGTGTTTGGTCATTTTTCCATACAACTTTATGATTTTACTCTATGAACTGTTGACAGGGTAGTGGAAGGAAGTATTTCCTATTATGGCTGAACGAAGAGTTCCTGAATTAGTGCTACGGGCCTTACCTAGGTAAGACTCCAGAGACCAGTTGTAAAGGTGTTTACCATTTGGTGTCAACAGTGGGAGGATCCATAGATGTATGGACTTTGACTGTTGTAGACTGAAACGTGAATGGCACATGAGGCTGGAATGTTTTCCCAAGGGAATCTAATCTATTGTTGTTATTTATTTCTCATTGTAATTAAAGCAATGAAATGGAGGGAAATTGCACTGCATTACTAAGCAGATTTTTAAGTTCATTGAAGTCTATAGACTTGGAAAGGATGTAGCTCTGCCTAGGATTGCACTGTTGCTCAACAAGCAGATGATCAGTCACATACATTTTCCCACTACCCAAACCTCAATACTGGTGCCTTTTGAGATGTCAGTGGATATGTGAGAACTTACAATATAATTTAAAATGGTTTCTTACTATTAAATGGAAACATCACCTCTAATTTTATTTTTCCCATTCCTTATTGCCTTTGACTGTCAAAATACATCAGCTGAAATTGACTCCTAACTGATTGATCAACCAGAACTTTTTTGGGTGGAGGCAGGCAGTGGCAGACTTGCCTCTGAAGGGTCTCTTGCCTTGAAAACCCTGCAGGGTCGCCACAAGTTAGCTGTGACTTGACGGCACTCTCCGCCACCAATTATAATGAAACTTTATTAGTAAGTATCAGGCAAGAAATAGTTATGACTTTCATTAGGTGCTTATTATATTTGAACTATGGGTATCCAATTGGACAAATCAAGAATAATTGAGGACTGAAATCTGGCAGCCAAATCATAAAGTTCTCTGCTGGCATTTACATACCCTACAGGTCTGGTACAAGGCTGCTGATCTATTGCATTGGTGTGGCAGCCACTGTTATCCCCTTGTATTTATTTGTGAATACATCAAGTCTGAAGATTGTGCCACATCTGGTATAGGCACATAACCATTGTTTTCCTGCAAATGGGAAAAAAGAAGTCTACTTAAGCCTAGTTCCACTTGTGGAAGGAGTTGAACAACTTCTTGTGCCACATCTGCTCCTGCACACAGTGACACACACAAGTTCCTGTGCATCAGTCCCCTCCCTCTCCCGTGATGTACCTTGGGGAGCTAATCTTAGAATGAAGAAGCTGCTAGGTTCATTCCCTGAAACTCCGGGACTGGTTGCTCAAGACCTTGCAGAAACACAGGTGTGGATACAAGAAGCTTGACTGAGCACAAGAGGCTACTGCTGTCTTTTCCCCCTGTGTTTCTGCTTGTGCAGGAGCCCTAGCACAAGGAGAAATTTTGTGATGGATCTAACCCCATAGTCTTGGCAGTCTAACAAAAGCATCTTAAAAGAGTTTGCAGGTAGGTGTTGTCATAGAAGCAACATATGTACGCCCAGTTATAGGCACTTTTGCACGCTCGTTTGTAGAATGTTGTTCTTGGAAGCGTGGGCCAAAAGTATTGGGAACGTTTCCCTCTTACAAAAATCCCAGTGTGTCTTTCCTCAGGTTCCTGGCTCTTGGTATGAGTCCCGAGAAGCATGACTATGCCAAGATGGCTAAACAAACTCCTAGGCAGCAGAGGATCTTCTAACCCAAATAGCATAAAACAAGCAATCATGTCTGTTTCCCAGACCTGGGGAGTGTTGTAAAACGTGTGCCTGTGGGTACAAGATGAACTGTGGGTATTTACGTTGTGCCTTTCAATGTCCATCTGGTCTCAGGAGCACAAAGAGTGGATGATGGTGCCATTTTGTTTTGTACATGATGAGTTCATTGGACTGTGTAGGTCGTCTTCAGGAACACATCACTTATGAAGCAAGAAGCCATGTAAGAATCTGTGCATATTTTTATTGGGTAAAATGTATATATCTTTTTGTTGGCTGTTCTATTTTTCTAATGATTTCCTTAAGAGTTTCTTACTGTTGTGATACAATTATTCAGTTCCCAGAGATGACTTCGCCAATCCTGTTGCTATTTTGTTTCTCTCCCATTTCAGTGGAGGGTTGTTTTGTTAGTTTTATGGCCCCTCTCCCCATATTCAATCTATCTTGTTTTTAAATGTGAAACTTAGACCCCTAGAAGCAAATGATGCTTGTAAATATGTCTCTCTCTCAAACAGTGTGGTTTTTGACTTTGGAAATCAACTTATAATACCTGATACATCTGTAAAAATGTCTCCATGAAATTTAAATAAATTATGTCAGTTTCAGTCTGATGTGTGTTTGTATGCTTCCTGGTTCCTGCTGTCCAACAAGGAGAAATCCTACTAGGGGTGGTGGGGAAAGGAAAGATCTAAACATGTATCCACCCTTTTTAGTGTTTACCCATACTTATGGTAATTTCTGGGGTTTCCGGGACATTAGTAAGTAATGGGACTTGCTGCATGCTACATTTGAAAGAAAGGTTTTATCACACGAATAGGAAAAAGTAAAATTTTATCTCACTGTGTAAAATGTAAGAACTGGGAGAATTTGGTGGTTGGAACTAAATAGACAATTTCAAATGGCTTGTGGTCTATTGATTCATGCTTACAAATTGGGTTGCTTTTACTGGCGAGGGACTAGGGATTAACTAGAAAAAGAAGCTGGTAGAAAGGTCGCAGGGGTATTCTTAACATGCAAGTAAATTGTATTATTATTGGTGTGCAAAACATGCTCATCCAGTGGGGGGGGGGGACCACTTGTACAAACACAAGTTTTTAATGGGGAAAATTGAGTAGACAAAGGTAGGTGCAATTCTGCAGTCCAACCGAGAAGCCAAATTAGATGCAATTGTGCTGCAAGGTTAGTTTGTTGGTGTAATTGCAGTCTATGTTGTGTGCACACTGATCAACTGGGGCTGTTACCTTCAATTGTAAGAGAGAGATACCAGCCAAAATTCATGTTTATGTGATCACATTCTAGGTGGCCCTTCACTTTCATTACTGTTCAGATTATGTTTCTTTTAATAAATGTCTTCTGCCCAAATCCGAATGCATACAGAAATATGAATACCACAAGACTATTGCTGGAGCAAGTATTTATTATAATGAATATATTACACACACCTGTACACTGTAACTGAATTATTACAAACTTTTTTTCTTTTAATTCAAAGAGCCACCTAGGAAGTCAGGCCACAAACTACTGCACGGGGAAAAAAACCAAAACTTTACATAAGCATCCATGTGTCCATGGGACACAAATGCAATCAGTGCAGAGACATTAAAATACCTGATTTGGGGGGTTCATTGTTAATCCAAAAGTAGTCTTTCCCATTCACTACCTGCTGATTTATTGATGAGAAACATGATTGATGCAACGATCTCTTCAGAAAGAAGGTTGTAACAATACCTAGCAGAAGGGAATCCTATTCTCTTTCTGGGCTTGCCCTCCCTTTGTCTTTTAGTGAGTGGTTTTTTTAAGGGCCTTTGAGTTTCCTAAGGCATCAGGGCCCTGCTCATTGATTCCACAGGAAGACACTTGGCTGGGGGAGAAGAATGTGAGAATCGGGAAGGTCAATGCATTGGAAGTGGCCTTTGATGCAATGTACGGCAGAAACACCATCTACAAATGATTTCTGCCACAATGCTCTCATGTGGTGTGTCCTCCCCCTATCCTACTTCCCAAAAGCAAGAAGCAGGGCTTTGGGCGAGACATGGAAGCACGGGGAGACCGGTGAGTGCCACCTGCATCTGCCTACATTTATACCTAAAGCTATCCCTTGGTTGTGTATCTTCAAGGATTTCCCTAGATTAGAAACTCTTGGATAGAGAGCGAAATGGTGCCATTTTTATTTGGAGCACCATACTTTTCTGGTCTGCTTGGAAGCATGTATCTTATACCTGACTCATTCAAGCGATATGTGGTTGCAATTGCAAAGTGCTTGCTTACTGAAATGCAGGGCAGCCTTGGACAGGCCCCAGAAGCAAGGGGAGAGGAAAAGAATAAATGACTCTGAAATAGAAATTCATACACCCCCTACCCTGCTGTGGCTGAGATGCATGTGCTCTGCGTGACACTGGAGCCTCACTCTGTTCACTGTGGCTGAGATGTGGCAGTTCCTGCTATCCACAACAGTGCAGAAGTGCAAGTCACTCTGGCGTCTTCTCCCCTTGCTTATGCGAACCATCTCCAGCTGCTGCCTAATGCGTGCACTTATGCAGTGATGGAAGAAACAAATGGGTGGCCTAAAAGAAAGCTATTATCTCTCTTCTATGGAGTTGTGCCCTGTAGCAGACATACATGGGTACCAGTCTGGAATCGTGTTACAAACATGGCCTTGAAAGTGTAAAGAAACTGCTGCTCATGGGAGTGTAGCAGTTGTTACTTGGTTTTCCTTGAGCTCTCCTAGAACTGACCAAATCCTTCCTGCTTCTGGGCAGAAGAGGGCACGACCGCAGATCTCACATAACTGATAACATGTTGGATCATGCAGTGTTCTCGGAGAAAGTCCTCTGCCCCTTCTCTCTTGTTTAGCACTGCACTGTATAAGATGCAAGCAGATTGTCACACAGGCACCACAGGAATGACATCATTTCCTCCAGCTGGCCTTTGGCCCTTTGAACTGGAAGTCTTAGGAAGGCACCTATTGAAACTGAGAGCATGTTCTCCTAGAACAGGAATTGTGCCTGACACGGGGAGGAGTTTAATCTTTTTGTTTTTTAAACCATTATTAAACCAAATTGCAAGAAATCTTTGAATGCCCCATACATGCTACAGTCTGCTTCTCCTATTGGTTGCATGACTATTATATAGCATCCTTTTTCTGAAGGAGGTTTTCTACAGGGGCACACTGAAGTTCAGCTGCTTGATTTCCTTACTGCAATTCAACAAAAAAGTTGAAGGGGAACAAGTCCTAGGAGTGTGGTGGCAGTTGGCTCATTATAGGCATGTGCCAGAGTTGCTTGGCCAACACACATTAGAGCTGTAGTAAGCAAGAAGAAGAGATTGGATTTATACCCCGCCCTTCACTTGGAGCCTCAGAGTGGTTTACAAACTCCTTTCCCTCCCCCTCCCCACAACAGACACCCTGTGAGGTGGGTGGGGCTGAGAGAACTCTGACACAAACTGCTCTTTTTCAAGGACAGCTGTGCCAGAACTATAGCTTGCCCAAGGCCATCCAGCAGCTGTAAGTGAAAGAGTGGGGGATCAAACCCGGTTCTCCCAGGTTAGAGTCCGCACACTTAACCACTACACCAAACTGGCTCCAAACAGTTCAGAAACAACTGAAAAGGGTACAAGTTTGGACTTTGCCCTCTCACCCTGCCCCGCTTCCTACCTTCTTGCTTTGCAACTCTTGGTTGGCTGTGTCCCCTCCTTACCTTGGAAGAACACTTCATTGTTGTCAGTTGTGGCTAAGGTAGAGTTGGTCATATCAGCTGGGAGCCAGAGTGCAACTTTAGGTGCATCCCACGGGCTCTGACCCCCTCAACTGAACAGCTGACCTGTTCACCCCCACAGCAGAAACAGCTCTTAGAAGCCCCCTTTTTGTTTCAAAGAGGGTTTTGGGGGGGCTACCCTTGGGGCCTACAGATCTCCTTGCACCGTTTTTTGCTAAGCAGAGTCAGACTAGGCACTAAAGCTGGTTCCTGCAACAGCTATTCCCCCCCCCCCCCGTTCATGACCTGTGGTCTCAGAGTGGCCAGCTTCCACAGAACTCTGTTCCAAACAATAGAGTGGTACGGGAAAGTGGCCCTGGGTTCCCAATGTGAAAACAGAGAAGATGTAACTTCTCTGCCAAGTGACTGATTTCTTCTAATCTCCATTACTTATATTGTGAAGTTTAAAAAAACAAACCCAGGTCAGGCTGCAAAATGTACTGGAGAAGGCCCAAGAACCTTGACGCAACATGGCTTTTCCCTCTGGTGTTGGACCTTGAAAAGACGCAGGACTCAGTTGCCTTACTCTTTCAAGCCACCTGAAGGATCAGATGTGAAACTGAAGCAGCCTTAGGAAGCTAGAAGTCCGCTTCCTACCCATGAGGAAGCAGGGATGTACAAACAGAAGTACATCAGTGGAGAGGGGGTGAGAGCCGCTAGAGAGTTGGTGGGCCGTTCCCTGCCATCAGAAGCCAACATTCCAATTCACGTCTGGAAGATTTTGCTGAATATGGAGGTGGAGAGGTGAACAGAGCAGGAAAGCAGTCTAAGCGGGAACGTGATGAGCAAGAGGACCTGTCCATGAGTGGAGACTAGAGACATCGCTCACAACGTAAACAAAATAAATTCAGTAACAGCTTGGTAACATCTCTCCTGTGAGTGAATCGTGCAGGAGATGAACGAAACAAGGAAACAGGTTCCGTGGACTGCCAGTGCCTTTTGTACAAAACATGCAGTATGCAAATGTGGCTAAAAGGGGCCCTGTGGGCAATCGACACAACTATCCTACTCTTTGCTTGTACTTACTCAGTATGCAAAAATCTAGTCCTGTAGTTTGTATTGGCTATCAACATGGCATAAGCTAATCTAAAAAAAACCAACGTGATGTACTTGGTATCACAGTTTCATGCAAGGCAGCTACAAAAATAAATTTCTCTAAAAAAAAAAAATCAGCCTTATTTTTCACATCATGGAACTGGGCCATGGAACTATGGCAACTGAATGACGCTGATCGTCCCTTTAACTGCAGCTCGGCCACTGGGGCCAACATCGTGCGCAAGTCTCAGAGAAGGCCACGCCAGGCAGGCTGGCTACGCTGG
The DNA here is from genome assembly GCF_001447785.1 of Gekko japonicus. Lineage (NCBI taxonomy): Eukaryota > Metazoa > Chordata > Lepidosauria > Squamata > Gekkonidae > Gekko > Gekko japonicus. Next base: position 782,283 of record NW_015175383.1, on the reverse strand, counting down.
GCCACGGAGGTGGCGCTCCAGCAAGTGTCTGCTGAGGCTGTTCCTCTCAGTGTGTGTTTTTGGCACTCGAAACTGGATTCCAAAAATGGGTGTGTAAGACTGTGTACTACACAAAGGGTTGAGCCCCGGTGATCCAGCTGCGGCTCAAAAGTATCACATAGATATCTATAAAAACATTTTTTTTGTCATTTTGGCTCAGAGGATTCATGCTCTACAAGCATCCAACACTATGTTCAACTCTTTTACGATCTAAAGTCTAACAAATCTGACATAAATGCTGGCACCCACCTTCTATCACATCAAAGACAACGAGGGGTATTCATTAGCTGTAGTCTCATTGTCTAGCTCACATTTAAGAACCTTCTCGAGGCCTAACACTATATTAACCACTATGCTACTCTCCGGGGGAACCGGTGAACTGTCTATCAGCCCAAAGTTCTATGTGGTATCTGCTGCTACATAATCTTTTGCACCAGATAGCAGTGCAGTGGCAGCTGTAAAGTTGCTTTTTCGTTTCCAAGGCAGTGACTGAATGTATAATAGAGTGCCCCCACCCCCAAAGAAGAAGTTCTCTGTTGGTGCATCCTCATCTGCAAGCTAAATCCCCAGGATCTTTTACAAGGGTGGATAGGATGCAGTCTGGCATACAACATGGGCATCACATTCCTCCCACACCCAAGCAACACTGCAAGGGACTGGGGACATACCTCTTGGATTGCACATGGCCTCACTGGTGGTACTAACAATATCACTTGGGCGACTGGGACAATTAGGCTGGTATTGCAGATAAGGATGAGCCAATTTCATCACTGAGAGAGCCGTGCTTTGTTACACGGAAGGAGGGCAAAATGGGGCTGTAGAACATCCAGCACTTCCATTTTGAAGTAAACTGAGCATGCTCACAAAACTGACCTCTTTCAGCCTATGCTCCACAGTCACAGGGAAAACAAAGTTTCGGTGGGTGGAGTGATTTTATAAATTTTTACAATGATTTTATACAACTATTGCCTTGCTATCTATTTAGAAAGTTTTAAAATAGCCACAATTAGGCTAGCAAGTGGAGTCGTTTTGATAAATAAAACGTGGGTCTGGAGAAAACCTCCTCGCCTATTCTGTACTTACAACCATTCTAATCCTAACCTGGATGATGAGTAACCATGGCATTGTTTAGAAAAGTGGTGGTTTTTGAAGGCAAAAACTATTTCAGAATTTCAAAGTCGCTGGTGTTTTGCTTTAGAAAACGTACCACTTGGTGGCCATTTTGAAGGTGCTTCTTCTTCTGTGTAACTCTTCGAATTTGGATAGAAATATTCCTGGGAAGCTTTGACCAAAAACCCAAAAAATGCATTTTCATTTCAGTATAAGTCTTAGGCACGAGTTAGAAAAATTGCTGATGGTCATGAAAATAGATCAGCGCTTTTGTAGAATCCATTCATATAAAAAATGCAATTCAGAACAGTTTCAACTACATGTACAGAAGTGTGTATGCGTGCGTCCCATGTGTTTCATGTTCCACTCATGGAGGCAAGTACCGTCCATGGTGCACACATGAACACAGCTATTCAAAACTTGAACTTGCAATTAACCTGAAATATGGCAGCAAAAAGTTCATTTGCTCTGAATGGCAAGTAGTAAGGGACCTTTTCCTTGCATCTGACTCTAACCCTGGCAGAGGAATCCACACATGAGTCTACACCAGTTATGCTTCAGGCACTGGAGAACCACAAGAGTCTACTGCCTAGAAGTATACAGCTGCACAGCTACAGAGTATGCTGGTATAACAGACCCCGGAGATCTACTTATAACTACAATTAATACATCCTTGGATGATAACATTCAGTAGACTGGGATATTGTCAGGGACAAGTCAACTTGAAGAGCTGCGTAAGCCTGTCATCTCAGCACTTGGGCGGTCCGGATGAGGAGCGGTAAATCCGGGTCGGGGACGTAGGAGACAGTTTCACGGGGCTCTGGGGCTCTGTCGTCTGCAGCTTCCACAGCAGTTCTTCATTAGTTCGGCTGAGCCTCTTTTTCTCCTCTGTTTCTTTCTCAACATATTCTTGGAGATTGGCATTTTCTTCTGATAACTGTCTGCAAAAGGGAAACAAGGCAGTGTCAGTTCTAAGGTCTTCTTGACTTTTACAATTTGCATAATATCATTGCAGTTATTTTGCAAATGAGTTGAGCTGGATCCAACCAACTTTTTTGCTCAGTCTTGACCAGTTCTCCTTATTGCAGCCCCCACACCATAAGGCTTTTTTGTTCAAGCAGTTCATATGATCCCCAGCATTGCCTTCTTTGTGATCAAGCGAGCCCCCCCCCCAATTCTCCCTTTTCCACCAGCAGAAAAACTGGTTGGATAACAGAATCACAGAGTTAGAAGGGGCCATACAGGTCATCTAATCCAACCCCCTGCTCAGTGCAGCATCAGCCTAGAGCATCCCTGACAAATGTTTGTCCAGAGCTTCCTAACGTGCTCTGGGTCAATCAATCACATTTTGTTTTGCCCGGGCAGGACATGTGGCTCCTGTGGCCTGGCAGTTTTCTGAAGCTCAGCAGGTCTGGATCTGGTCAGTGCCTGGAAAGAAGTTCTCTTGGGAATCCTGCATGAGCTGCCTTCAGTATCACAGAGGAAGGAATGCAAAATATAAATGTGCAATTATAACAATAATGGTGAGGCTCTGCTCCAAAGCATCATTTTTCTGAGAGCTGTGATCATCTTCTGCCAGGAGTGGAGACTTCTCAGTTGTGGCTCCAGAGCTGAGGAGCACACTCCTGTGACAGGCCCACCCATGTCCTCCCCTGGTCTCACTTCATGATACACCCGAAAACATCTTCATCCTGGCAGGCATTTGGGGTTTACTTTGATGTGTATCTTTTACTGTTGTCTGCTTTTCTATTGGCTAGCCTGATCTTGTCAGACCTCGGAAGCTAAGCAGGGTTGGCTCTGGTTAGTATTTGGATGAGGGACCACCAAGGAAGTCCAGGGCGATGGCAAACCGCCCCTGTTCATCTCTTGCCTTGAAAACCCTACAGGGTCGCTGTACGTCAGCTGTGATTTGACCGCACTTTCCTCCACCACCGCCGCCATAGGTTTTATGGATTAGATTTTGAAATATATTTATCCCATGTTAATTGCCCAGAGAAACTTTAATCTGTAAAGGGAGTTTAGAAAGGGGATTCTTAAGTAAAGCAGTGATTCGCTTGGATGAATGAGTCAAGCCAAACATACCACTGCCAATGGTCAGAGCCAGCGTGGTGTCATGGTTACAAGGTCGGAACAGAATCTGGGAGGCCCAGGGCTGAATCCTCTCTCTGCCAAAGAAGCATGCCAAGGACCTTCAGCAATTACACTCTCTCCACATAGCCTACCTCTTAGGATTGTTGTTGTAAGGATAAAATGGAGGAGAAGGGGAGGATGTAAGCTGCTTTCGGTCCCCCACTGGGGAGAAAGGTGGGGCATGAATGAAATTAAATAGATACGTTTCTCCCTTCCCTTTTCAAGGGATTCCCTTTGCATATTCAGCTGCCTGGGGTCAACTGTAATCATGTAGAGAAGGCAATGGAGGCATGTGTGAACCAGCCAACATAAGCAGAAGCACTTCTTAACCCTTTAGGCCAGAAAGGTCAATGCCATTCATTCCATGGGAAGGGGGTCTATGAGCTCAAACTCAGCTTTATCCAACAGAATCTGCATGTAGGATGATGCCAAAATATTCCAGAAGTCAGACAAAGAGCCTCTGCTCTGCAAAGACAATAATCAGTCTTCATGTTGCTGGAGGATGAAAACTGGGAATGACAGTGCCAGTTTATTTATTTATTTATTTATTTCACTTTTACCCCACCCTCCCTGCCAGGAATACTGGGAATTTTAAGATGAATTTCCATTGGGGCTGTGTCACTGCTGACCCACATGTCTTAATAATTCCACCACCTTCTCATAGAAAATTTGCTGTGGCAAACAAACAATAAAGACATCCTGCAGTTGTTACTTTGCCACACTCCCACATACGCAGTCAGGATTTTTGGGGCTTTTTGCTGTGTCATCTGATGCCGGTGCCAGCAGACAAAATGCTCAGATTACAGTGGCAATACCTTTTAAGCAAGGAAAGGAATGAGAGAGGGAGAACTGCCTATGTATTGGAAAGAAGCCAGTGTGCATGCCTTTTAGTCAAGGGCGAGAACGAAAAAAATGATGGTGCAATGGGCAAAAAGCCAAGCTCCACCAATATGGAGGTGGTTGGATGTCTTTTAAAAAATTAGGGTTGCCAGCTCTTGTTTTGGGAAATTCCTGGAGATTTAGGGGGTGGAATCTAGGGAGGGCAGGGTTTGGGATGGACTTCAGCTAGATAGATATAGAGGTGGCTGAAGTAAAACTTTCTAATATATATATAGAATTGAGGTTTTTGAACATACAAGTGAGTGTTGTAGCTTAATTTCTGAGTTTCAAGTTCTTTTCAGTGAGAGGTTTTTGCTTATTATATATTTCAGCTGTCACACAGAATCTTAAATACAGTTTTCTGAAGAATAGCGATTTCTTATAGTTTCTAGGTTTCTCCCTCCAGAGATCTGGGGTTTCCCTTTAGATATTATTGCTTTCCAGTAACTCTTGAAGTGTCTAAGCTCTTCCCCTTTATCACCAACCAGAGTTCTCTTCCCAACCCCTTTCTACTGGCTAGAAATTATTCTTCTTGTCCCTAAGAAGAAATAACTCCTTTTCCTATTTGGTTTGTATGGGAGTTCTCTCTGACTACCCAGACCTCCTGCCAAATTCATCTTCCAGTACTATAGGTCTGAAATAAGCAGTGCAGTAGCTTTCTTGACTGAGAATCTGATTTCTCACTCAGAGTAGTTTTAATACATCTTATACAATAGAATCCCTCTTCTTCTCTCTATAGAAGTACCTTTTCTGACAATTCCCTAAGATAAATAGCTGGCTCCCAAAGTCTCTTCCCTCAGAAGCCAAACCCTCTGGCTACTGATCCAGATATTAGATTACAGACCAAGATCAAAAGTGACTCAAAAGGTGAATGAAGCTTTTCCCTCCCGATCAGCTGTATTATTCCCTCTCTAAGCTGATGCTGACTAATCAGAGAGTGAGCAGAGCAACCAATCACATAATCTCTTCTCTCTAGGGAAGATTAACTCATAACCTCCCTGACTCTTTGTCCCAAGCAGCATTTTAAAACCTGCTTTTCTGTGCGATCCGTCACACTAGCTTTCTATGTTTATACTTTTAAAACTCAGGAGAAAAGACTCAAACAGACCTTGTCACCACAGTGTTCTGATCGATCCTGACGCTCAGGTCCTCGTTCTGCTGTTGAAGGACCTGGATTTTTTCTTCCAGTATTAAGTTCTTCTCAGCCTGTAGGAAGAAAAGTCTGGTTACACCTAGAGCAACAGCAACAACAACATACAGGAAAGAAGAGGATCTTCCATAACAAAGGTCCCTCCCGTTCATTCCAACAGAAGTGATCGCCTGGGCCCGGGGGTGTAAATGTCAAGGTGCTCACCAGAGGGCTTACTGATCTAATGGCAGAAGAACTGCTATGGCCTAACTTAGAGAGTGCCAAGATGTAGAGAGATTCTGGTTTCGGCACATACTGCGAAGTTTCATGCAGCAGTTTGTAAAGTTCGCCATATACTGGTGGTTTAAGATTTTACATACACATATTACAGAATTTTTATAATTTTATCTGTTATTGTATTTAACTTGTATTTCCCCCTCTGTCCCCTTGACTCCTCCAAAGGGTGTTATATAAACTGAACAATCAGGAACCATTCAGTGGACGTCAACCCAGTGCCGGCAGCACTGCAGAGCCTGCAGCTGCTACCAGTGGTAGGACAACATCCATTTGCATTGCTGCCCATGTGGCTTGGTTACCGCTGACCCAGGGAATTCAAGCTGGTGCCTGGCATTTGGGCTGAGGGCTTGGCCTGAAGTACTGAAGGGCTGCTGCACAACAATAGCTGCTAGCCGTAGCATCAGCCAGGTTGCCTCAAGTCTCAGGAAACTTCATGCACTATTTCAGTGTTCTTTGTAACTGTATTAGTCTGCGGTGTCTCTCAGAAAGGCATGGACTCCAGGAACTCCTTTTGGGCAGGGTGGCCCACATTTTGGACTCATCAGATCTTGGAAGCTAAGCAGGGTCAGCCCTGGTTCATATTTGGATGAGAGACCACCAAGGAAGTCCAGGATTACTATGCAGAGGCAGGCAATGGCAAACCCACTGCTGAACGCGTCTTGATGACCCTACAGAGCCACCACAAGTCAGCTGTGATTTGATGGCATTTTACATACATGGGGGGAGAATATTTTCACATTTTTTGTCCTTGGTGTCCCTAAAATATATACAATCCTCTCCTTACCTGGCCCTGTTGCATAGAGCTGGGCACCACTTCACAATGAGATACCCTGATTATAACTGGAATACATTTAACTGGAATAAAATTGGACGATCCAAGCGGAAAGTGGCCAAGTGCTTGTCAATCATCCCAAAGCCTCTGCAACAGGCCCGGATACTGTATGGTGGCAACCTTCTTGTCCTTCTTTCTTGTAAAGAAGATTCCCATTCTACAGAATCTGGCCCTACTGCAAAGGCTGCGGGATGATTGTAAAGAAGGTGAGAGGCATATTTCCCTCTTGTTTTTAAAAAAGGAACATTAAAATCCAGAGACAGGCCAGGCTCACACAAACCACTGCCGTTATCTATTTATATCCATTTACTTCATTTGTATCCCGCCTTTCTCCCCAGTGGGGACCCAAAGTGGCTTACATCATTCTCCTCTCCTCCATTTTATCCTCACAACAACCCTGTGATGTAGGTTAGACTGAGAGTGTGTGACAGGCCAAAGGTCACTCAGTGAGCTTCCATAGCACGAGTGGGGATTTGAATGTGGGTCTCCCAGAGACTAGTTTGACATTCTTAACCACTACACCATACTGGCTCAGTTAGACAGAGAAGGCACTATTAATGAGTCCTGCACAGGAGAAATGCATTGCTGACATTCAGCTCCACTCACGCAGCAAAATGCCAGCCTTTTTGGTGTAGGGGTTAAGTGTGTGGACTCTAATCTAGGAGAACCGGGTTTGATTCCCCAGTCCTCCACTTGCAGCTGCTGGATGACCTTGGGCAAGCCATAGTTCTGTCAGAGCTGTTCTTGAAAGAGCAGTTCTTGAAAGAGCTCTCTCAGCCTCACCTCCCTCACAGGGTGTCTGTTGTGGAGAGGGGAAGGGAAAGGAAATTGTAAGCCACTCTGAGACTCCGAGTGAAGGATGGGGTATAAATCCAATCCTTCTCCTCTTCTTCCTCTCCTTCTTCTTTTGTTAGAAGCAAACACCCCAAACCACAAAAACAACTGCCTCCAAACTTCAAGACAACTTCAAAAAGTTGTTACTGTGGAAGGGAAACCATCACAGCTTGGTGCCAGTGATGGCTATACAAGCTCTTGAGTCACTTACTTACCTACCTTCCCTATTGTTTTCTAAACAAACAAAACCCAAGAGAACTCACCAGCTTTTCTAGCTCCATGATCCTCTTTTCCTGTTGATGGATGAGCTGATTCTTCATCTCCAGAACCTGTCTAAGGCTGTCCATGTCTTCCTCTAAGTGCTGGTAGGGAGCGAGTGCCACCTGAGGATGGAAAACAGCAATGAGAAAAAGGATCCTTAGGCTAGCCTGTGGGAGTTCTTTCTGCTAGTGAAGAGGAGAACATCCTTGGATGGGTGACTCTTCCCATCCACTAGGGGAGGGAGAGCTTCCAGAAGATTCTGGAATCTCCACTGGGAGGAGCCATCTTAGTTTGGAAGTCTCCACTGCTGAGGAACAAACTCAACCATACAAACATGACAACACTATCAATTTAATGGAGCAGTTAGGAGAATTATTGTAAGCTGCCATGATCCAAGAGGAAAGGTGGGATAGAAATGTTTTCATACTGGCTTCTAATTATGTCAACTACAGGGACCTTACCTCATATGGCTGAACGTAGGCCCGACCTACAGGGTTGCCAACCCTGTCTGATGTGAGAGCCAGTTTGGTGTAGTGGTTAAGAGTGTGGACTCTAATCTGAGAGAACCGGGTTTGATTCCCCACTCTTCCACATGCAACTGCTGGTGTAACCTTGGGTCAGTCATAAATTCTTTCAGAGCTGTTCTGCCAAGGGCAGTTCTTGAGAGAGCTCTCTCAGCCCCACCTACCTCACAGGGTGTCTGTTGTGGGGAGGGGAGGGGAGGGGAAGGGAAAGGGATTGTAAGCCGCTCTGAGACTCCTTTGGGTAGTGAAGGGCAGGGTATAAATCCTGTCTCTTCTTCTTGGGAAATACCTGAAGATTTGGGGAATGGGGTCTAGGGAGGGTGAAGTTTGGAGAGGGAAGGCCATATAGTCCACCCTCTAAAGCAGCCATCCCCCCCCCAGGGGAACTGACCTCTGTCACCTGGAGATCTCCAGCCCCCACCTGGAGGTTGGCAACTCTACCAACCCAGGATCAGTGGTAGCTTGTGAAGCATTTTACCACATGTAACTGGCTTCTGCTATGAAGCAACAATTCAGGGGGAGGATGAACCTGACATCCTTACCAGAGGGTGAAACAATTCAGCAGAAGAGGCACAGGCTCAGCTACTTTAACGCTGCTCAGGCAAGAGGTGCATGGCTGCTGCATATGGCCATTTGCACCCAGAACTCGCACAGATGGCAATTCTGGTGGCCACTACTGGATACTGCTATTCAACCGCTGTACAGCATCATGGCAGTGATGCAGCAGATGCCATGCCTCCACTATCTCCCGTGAGGGTGCTGGATCCCCTTCCTTGTACATTTTTAATACAAGTGTGGTCTGATGGTTCAAGTGTTGCACTAGGGTCTGGGGCCCCTGGGTTCAAATCCCCACTCTACTCAGTGGGTGACCTCGGACCAGTCTCTCTCTCTCTCTCTCTATGACTGACCTACTTCACAGGGTTGTTGTGAGGATAAATAGGGGAAGGGAGGGCCAGGCATGCCAACTTGAACTCTTTGGAGAAGGATGGAATAAAAATGCACTCCTTAGATCAAGAGCAGATCTATCTGGCAGCACACCTCTATGGGACTGGTCAGGCTCCTCCTCTTGACCAGAAATGATCCCCACAGTAAGTCCAACGTGTTAAAAGAACCAGATGTGATGTCCCTGTGCCTCAGCCTCCAAGAGGCAAGTGACCAGAGAGTTACAGCTAGATAGGCAGATCATGAAGCACCTTCCTGTTTACTCTTCTGTCACTGAACCCTTTGATGTGCAGATTGCAGCTCTTAGGGAAAACTCTTCCCTAAGATTTGATGACACTGCTCTGCATGAAATAGGTCTGAATTGGTTTAAAACTGACTCCAAGTAGTTGAAAGGACACATTTTTTTAACGCCTGCTAGAGCTGGACAGTTAGGAAATATTGAACCTGAACTGGAACTGAACCCAAGTTTTTAATAGTTGGATAACAATGATACCACATGCAATGTTCCCTCTAAGCTGTGGAGTCTTGTGAGCAAAAACTCTATTTTGTGAGCGACTAGCATTAAAGTTGTGAGCGAGTGATTTGTCTACTGCATAAATCAGTTTGCTCTGGAGCCCTCCTTCATGAGCGAAGATAAAAATGTGTGAGCCGGAGGCTAAAAAACTGTGAGCTAGCTCACCCTAACTCAGCTTAGAGGGAACACTGACCACATGTGAGAAAATGACAGCAAAGGAATGAGCAGTAGCTATTAAAGGGACAACAATTGAAAGGGTAACCTGTGAGTCAGCCCCTTTTTGGCACTATGTGAACTGGCATTTCCCTTTGGCAACGGCTGAAGCTGCACCCAGCTTTTTTTGGATCCTGCAAATGATTGTAAGGGCACTACTTCAGATCATGGAGGTTACTTATGTTAATTACTACTATGACATAAAGTGATAGATTCTCCCCCCCCCCCCCCCCCGGTGTTTTTAGAAATTATTTCCATGACATGACAAGGGAGTGTCTCAATTAGCTCTTGTTGGCTATTTGAATTTTAATTCGGTATTTTAAATTACGTACCCAATATTTACTTTTTCCTAAAGTGCTGAATGTTCCTTTTCTGATGTAGTTCAATTATTGTTACATAATTTTGTCTAAAAGCCTATGTGCTACAGAGACTTTCTTGAGTAAATGAATTTGTACAAATTACCTCTAGCTGTTCTTCAGTGTTTTTCTTTAACGCCTCTTCAAACCGTTTTGCTTTGTCCTTCAGAGTCTGGCTCTGAAAGGTGAGGGTATCTACCTGGTCCTGGAATGACAAAAGATGAATAATTGTAGGTGGCCTCTGAGAGAGACAGGAAGCCTTCAAAGGTAAATGAATCAACCGTGGGCTTGTCTGTTACAAGAATTGTTTTTATGTGCTCCTTCCCCACTGATCCTCCCCTCATGCACAACTCAGCTACTGAACATTTATTGGTTTCCAATACAGATCATCAGAGCTTTCACACATGCTGAATAATGCTTCCAGTCCACTTTCAATGCTCTTTGCAAATGGATTTTACTGTGTGAAACAGCAAAGTCCATGTGCAAACGATCACTAAAGTGCAATGAAAGTGGATTGAAAGTGTATTATTCAGTGTGTGCCAAAGCACTGGGCAGCAGAGCAAACTGCAGTCTGTTATCTTTCCTATGAATTAATGGCCCCCCCCCCCGAACCATAATACCAGTTTGTAGGTAAGGAAACAGCCCACAGTTCAGTTTTTCATACAACTTTGATATCACCGCAAACTGTAGTTTCACAGGGATCCAGAAATAGCCAAGTCATGTGAGAACCCAAGAATTTCAGGCTCTTCTTCTTGTACCTAAAAGCCAAGATTTGTTACGAGTGCAGCTGGAGAAAGTTCTTTTCAATCTCGTTGAACCAACAGAACCCAGTATTCATTTTTAAATTTAATTTCGATCCAGCTTTTCTTTTACAGAGCTCAAGGCTGTGTACACATCCAGGTAAAACCAGGCACATACCTGCTTCACTTCAGCAAGATTGCTGAGTCACGTACCTTTAAACTAAGTAATGACTATGAAGAGACAGAGCCAATTTTTTTTTTGTTTAAGAACATGCAAGACAGTATGACACACACAGGTATGACACAGGCATTATTTTTCATGGTGTACACACATATTTGTTCTAACCTTCTATTGACTCCACGTTTTTCAAGTGTTCGAAACAGCCTGAACACCTATAAAATTGGCTCACCAGAGGAAAAGGTAGTAGAAAATGCAACGATGCCTCTATCGTGGTACTTCAAACTTTCTGAGAAAAGTGATTGTTCGTCTGCTGCCAGCAATTTCAACAGCGTTCAAGCGCAACTAACTTTGAACTTCTGGGCTCTCCCCCGAAAGTGGTATAGCAGACCGCCATTTACATACTACAGCTGCGTTTCTCTGGCTTCTCTCTCTCTCTTTTTATTGATTTCTCTACTTGGCAACTTGTATTCTAGGGAATAATGGCTGAGATCACAGCCCTCTCACTGAAGAAGCCCAATCATCTGAGTTTATAGAACTATGCATGGGTAGAAAAAATGGATAACTCAGGCACCCAATGAAGTTTCTGGTTCAGTGTTTCTGGTTCAGATCGTTATTCCGACGTGAGCCTCACTCAGTGACCTTGCTCCAGTCACTCTCTCTCAACCTAACCTACCTTATAGGGTTGTAGTGAGGATAAAATGGAAGAAAGGAGAACTATTTATACCTCCTTGAGCTCCTTGGGGGAAAGGAAGGACAAAAACATGGTTCTTGGCCACAGCATCTCTGGGAATGATCCAGATTACTCAGAATGAATATGGACATAAATCTTGATCTATGGACATAGATGACTTTCCTCTGTACTTAGAAACAATGTTGTGTACCCGTTTATTGTATATAGTAAAGGTAAAGGTTCCCTTGCTCGAAAGCCAGTCGAATCCGACTCTAGGGTTGCGGTGCTCATCTCCGTTTCAAAGCCGAAGAGCCAGCGCATGACTAAACACGAAGGCGCACGGAACGCTGTTACCTTCCCACTGAAGTGGTACTTGCAATTTCTTGCTTTTGAACTGCTAGGTTGGCAGGAGCTGGAACTAGAGATGGGAGCTCACTCCGTCATGCGGCACACTCGGGTCTCGAACTCCTGAACTCCTGACCTTCCACAGCCTGCAGTTCAGCGTCTTAACCACTTGAGCCACCGCAATTCTTGTTAATTTCTCTTCTTGGATCATTCAAATTCTGATGCCCTTAATTTCTCTTCCATTTCAGTCAAAATGGTTTTGTTAGTTTTTGTTATGTAATTTTATGTAGCATTAACAATAATGTTTTAATTGGTTACAGTAAAGTAAAATATTATGGCTCTCCTTCTGGGAGCCCCCCAAAAATCTTCAGTGCCCAATAAGCTTACTTATTTAAAAGCTGTTGAGACCAGACCCACAGAAGCAAATAATGAACAGGAGTCCAGTGTTACTTTCAAGATAATCACATTTTTATTCCAGCACCCCCTTCTTCAGATGCAGCCAGTGGATCCTTGCTATACAGTCATTTAATGCAGAAGTACGAATAGAAACAAACAAGCTGCTCTGGGTGAGGGGCCCTGTCAGCAGCAATCGAGTGAGAGACATACTTGGCACACGGGGCTAGCCGGCAGGCAAGCTGGCAATCCAGGTGAAGGCTGCTCTTCTCTGAAACTGCTGGCAGCAGCGAAGCTGCACTTTTGCTCTTGCACTGGCTGGAAGGATTCCGTTTCTCCAGAGGAACTTTATAATGATCGAATCCTTGTGACAAATAATCAGGTTTTATAAGGAACGGAAGTCCTAACCTGGAGTGACAGGCGCAGCTTCTCAAAATTTTCTTCTAGTTCTCTCTTTTCCGCTTCGTGGGATGATTTCAGTTCTGGGGGGAGAGAGGGAGAAAAAAGAGGTGGGGGGGAATACTGCTTTGAGTAGTGATTTAAAGCTGGGCCCATGGTGCATGCATCACCCACAATACCCAGGGTTCATCCCCTTATAATGATGTTCAGTATTTCTGACAAGCATCCCACGAGTCTAATGCCTCAGCCAGCATGTCACTCCAGCGTGCCTCCCACTGAGTGTGCTTGGTACGGCTCTGCATCTACCATGGGAAGCCGAGCAACAGGCGGCAGCAGCAGCACAGTGGAGGTGAGCCAGGTGGGAGCACAAACCCACCTGTGGGTCCCCCTGGCCCTTTCTAGCCATGCTGCAAGCCTCCGGCACCTGCACCACCTGACCCATGCCACATGTCTATCATGTCCTATACCTGCTCAACCATCTATCAAGTCTTACACCTGCTCAAGCATCATTTTAGGTTTAAAAGCCAGGACTTACTTTAGGACCACAGCATAAAGGTTTCTTTGAACTGTGCCCAGCTGCAGCTGTCCATGCAGCAAGTCACACATGTGCTATGCTCAGCATATGGATCAGGTGATTTCCCCCCTGACACTACCCCAAGAGGACTGTAGTGGCAGGGAGAAAACTGGTCAGTTGCAATCTGAGCCGCTGGTTCTATGGAGACCTACCCAGTGGAACAGTGTATGGTGGCCTCTACACATTGGCCACAAGGCATGCCCTGCCTCTAGCAACGGGGTAGCTTCCTGTTCTCCTGTGCATTTGGCTGCCCCGTTCCTGGAGCCAGGGCATGCCTTGTGGCCAATGTGTAGAGGCCACCATACACTGTTCCACTGGGTAGGTCTCCATAGAACCAGCGGCTCAGATTGCAACTGAGTAGTTTTCTCCATGCCACTACATAGCCACTAGGCTTTTCTGTGTGTTTTGGCTTCACCTCTTATTTAATCCTCCCTGCGTTGCTGAGGGACGGAGGCAAGAGAAGAGCTGTTTGGGTCAGGCTTCAGCTCACCCCACTCGGTGGGCCTCCTCCACTCCCAACCCTCAGCATTCTGCATGCGTTGCACTCCTTACATAGCCCCTAGGCTTTTCTGTGCTGTGCACAGTGCGCCTGGCCCAGCTAGTCGCTCCATTCACAACCTGGCATGAGTGGGCATGTTTGGTGAGCTGGCCAGAGGCTTTCCACAGGCACCTGTGCCCACGGGCAACTTCCCCAGGCTGCCTGCAAGTGGGAAGCCGCTCGGCTTGGGGAGGTGGGGCCAAAGAGATTCCGCCTGCCGCACATGAGCAGCCAGCCATCCGTCCAGCAGCCCAGGTGGCACAGGAAGGAGCCCGCAGAAACAAGAAGGGAAAAAAACTGAACCTAAAAATAAACTCCAGAACCAAACAAAGGTTAGTGAAAAGGAGGGCCAATATTAAAACCTTTCCATAAAAAGAAGTACATGTATTTATTGATAATAACAAATTTAAAACATATATAGGGGCCCAATTACAACCAATGTATATAAAACATAACAATATCAAGAGCTTAAAAAGTTGACCTTACGCGTTTCGGCCAAATAGGCCTTCCTCAGAGGTCATACATATGTGGCAAGATGGTTAATAATTATATTCACATAAACACAATCAGAAATATATACAAAGTATATGCAAAGTAAAAAGCACTGCTTTTTACTTGTGAATACTGTGGGAACACAATCAAAGAAGGAAATTTTTGGACCATAAGTTTATTTTATAATCACTGGGCTAGTGATTGCACTTTAAAGGCCTTATATGCATATTTATCCTGTGCCTGGTGATTTTACTTCTGGACAATTTATTTTTACAGCAATTTACTTTATGGTCCTTATTGAATCTATACTTTGTATATATTTCTGATTGTGTTTATGTGAATATAATTATTAACCATCTTGCCACATATGTATGACCTCTGAGGAAGGCCTATTTGGCCGAAACGCGTAAGGTCAACTTTTTAAGCCCTTGATATTGTTATGTTTTATATACATTGGTTGTAATTGGGCTCCTATATATGTAATAAATACATTTACAGGAAGGAGCCCAACATGCTCTGGCCAGAGGAGGAGGAGGAGGAGGAAGCAGCGGTGGCAGGTAGAGTATTCTGGCCTGGTGCCTCGGCCAAGGGCAGCAGGCTGGCCCCAAAGGCACCGGCTGCGCAGAGTTTGGGGCCAAACCAGTCCTCCTCGCCCCTTATGGTTGCCAACTGTGGGCTGGGCAATCCCTGGAGACCTGGGGGAAGACCCTGGGGATAGCCCGCATTTGGGGAAGGAAGGGACCTCAGCAATGGGCATAATTACCCTACTATAGGCCCTTCTGGTCCACATTCAGACTGGTTTCTCCCCAGTTGCTTGTGGACCAGATCAGAGCCCTGGACAGGCTGGTTCTGGCCCCTGGGGCTGTATGTTTGACATGTCTGCCACCACATAGGAATGCTAAACACTTTAAGCTAGTGCCTGCATGTGATCTGAACAAAGAACTCACATGCTAAAGTTCTCCTTTGTACCTTCAGGATTTAGCATTGCAGGGAATCATTTGGCCATTAAGAGCCAAAGGCCAGACAACTATTCTGCAGATTAGGCACAAAGGCCTAATGTTCTGTAGGAGCTCAACATTTTGTGAATGTTAAGGTTATGTATAAGCTTAAGGGTTTAAATTCTCAGATAAATAGGATAAACTTTTCTTTCTCGTAAAGAGATAAGGGAAAACAAAATGATTAATTATTCTGAATTTGTTTTAATTAGAAATATCAAATAATATTCCCTTCCTGCCACCCAGACCACCACAAAATGAATATCCGAGTACTTGGGCAGAAGCAGCTAAGCGAATGTCAAATAAAATTATGGGGGAGGTCACTGTCCTTCCATGATTTTTATTAGTGGCATGAAATTTCAGTTGACTCTGAAGTGATTGGTGGTTTAATAACCTGCAGAGTTATTAAGCAGAATGATGTTAAAATTTAATAACTCAACTAATCGCTGCAAACAATGCCTCCATAAATAAAAACTGACTTGCTGATCAGCCAGTGCAATGCCATTTTCATCCACAAGAGGGTGTTCTAGACCTGCATAGAAAGCTGACAGTGCGCAATCCTAAACAGAGTTATGCCCTTCTAAATACATCGGAGCCAGTAGGTTTAGAAGTGTGTGACTCTGTTTAAGATTCCATTACTCTTGTCAGAATGAATGGTCTGTAAATCACACTGGAATTTCACCCCATAAGTATTTATATGTATGGAAGTAACGCCTGTTTAGGAAAGGAATGGTAATTAGGAAAAACAGATGACAGAGTCTGAGTGTATGTTGAGCGGATAACTCTGAACATCATTTGTTAGCTTTAATATAAATTCTGTCTAATAACTGCTTAATCACCCGGAAGTTTAACAGACGTTTAATCAATAGGAATCGATTTTCTCACGCTCAGAAGGGAAACAGATATGCATGTTTCTAATGAATGTCAGTACAACTTCAAACGGTATTTCCTTCCTGGAAAATACCCCCCCCCCACACACACACGTTTGCAAAACCTTTCCTGAATTACTGTGCCTTCTGCTACAGCTAGGGTTGCCAGCTCTGGGTTGGGAAATTCCTGGAGATTCTGGGGGGGGGGTGTGGAGCCTGGGGAGGGGAGGGGCCTCGGCAGGGAATACTGCCACAGAACCCACCCTCCAAAGCAGCCCTTTTCTCCGGGGAGCGGATCTGGGTCCTCTGGAGAGATCAACCGTGACAGCAGGAAATCTCCAGGTGCCACCCTACCTGCAGCTTGATCCTCCCCTCTCTGTTTCTCTGTTTCTCAGGGATCTTTGAATGGGCCTCCTTTGTCGTTTTTAACACTGCCCTGCCCACCTTACGGAGATGGCGCTCTCTAGCAGGGAAGTTGCCCTGGTGCCTATGGTAGGTAGAGAGCCAGTTTGGTGCCGATGGTAGGTAGAGAGCCAGTTTGGTGTAGTGGTTGTGTGCGAACTCTAATCTGGGAGAACCGGGTTTGAGCCCCCACTCCTCCACTTGCACCTGGCTGGATGACCTTGGGTCAGTCACAAGCTCTGGCACAGCTGTTCCTGAAAGAGTAGTTTGTATCTGAGTTCTCTCAGCCCCACCCACCTCTCAGCCAGTTTGCTGTAGTGGTTAAGTGCGCGGACTCTAATCTGGGAGAACCGGGTTTGATTCCCCACTCCTATACTTGCACCTGCTGATGTGACCTTGGGTCAGTCACAAGCTCTGGCACAGCTGTCCTTGAAAAAGAGCAGTTTGTGTCAGAGTTCTCTCAGCCCCACCCACCTCACAGGGTGTCTGTTGTGGGGAGGGGAAGGGAAAGGGGTTTGTAAGCCGCTCTGAGACTCCAAGTGAAGGGCGGGGTATAAATCCAATCTCCTCTTCTTCCTCTTCTTCTTCTTCTTCTTCTTCCTCTTCTTCTTCCTCTTCCTCTTCTTCTTCTTCTTCTTCTAGATCAGGCCACAATGGACCACGGAGGCACCACAGCACCTTTTAGGGTTTTAGCCTACTATGGGAGGGACCCCTGCTCAGTAGTCACGCACATGCTTTGCAGAAAGTCCCCAGTTAGACCCCTGTTGTCTCTCTCCACAAGGATCCCAGGTAGCATGACTGATAAAAGCCCTGCCGAAAACCTGGGAGAGTCACCACTGGCTAGGATAGCTTTTACTGAGCTAGGCAGATCCATGACAGGAAGCAGTGCGCAAACCTGTTTCATGTAGGTCACATGCCTTGCCTGTCATTGGTGTCGGCGGAAAGTGCCTTCAAGTCACAGTGGACTCCTGGCGACCCCATAGAGTTTTCAAGGCAAGAGGCATCCAGAGGTGGCTTTGCCATCGCCTGTCTCCACATCATGACCCTGGTCTCCCATCCAAATACTAGCCAGGGCCTACACAATGCTCCCTCTAAGGCTGTGGAGTCTTGTGAGCAAAAATCCTACTTTCTGAGCTACTGGCATTGAAGTTGTGAGCGAGCGATTTGGCTACTGCATAAATGAGTTTGCTCTGGAGCCATCCTTCCTGAGCTGAGACCAAAATGTGTGAGCCGGAGTCCAAAAACCTGTAAGCTAGCTCACACTAACTCAGCTTAGAGGGAACACCCTGCCTACCCTGCTTAGCTTCTGAGACCTGGCGAGATCTCAGCCCAGGCTTGCCCGCCCTTCCTTCTCTGTTTTTATGGTGACTCCTGTCTCCAGGGCCAGGACAACTCAGGCTTTGTGAAGGCTGCGAGATTTACCTTGGACACGGCTCTCGTATTCATCCTTAAGCCCTGCGACAGCAACCATGTGGTTATTTTCCATCTCTAACACGGTGGCTTCCTGGATTGCTGTGATGTCTTCCACCTGTTCAAACAACAAAGCCGATGTTGTTATACAAGATAAAAGGATGCACCCGGTTCAAAGAGCTCTCCTAGCAATGAGAAGGTGCTTGGCTGGGGAAGCCCACAAAGGAGAGCCAGTTTGGTGTAGTGGTTAAGTGTGCGGACTCTAATCTGGGAGAACCGGGTTTGATTCCCCACTTCTCCACATGAAGCCTGCTGGGTGACCCCTTGGGCCAGTCACAGTTCTCTCAGAACTCTCTCAGCCCCACCTACCTCACAGGGTGTCTGTTCTGGGGAGAGGAAGGGAAGGAGATTCTAAGCTGCTCTAAGGCTGCGATCACACACACCTTTAGATCTGACACAGATGCGAATGCCTGATGGATCTGAAGGGAGCAATCAGACAGCAACATCTGGGAAGCGTCCCACAGTTGTCATCAACCCGTGCTGCTCCGCCACGGAAGTGGAATGAAAAGATACCAGGGAACGTCCAGTAGGAAACGGGTTGCCCTGGGCCACGGACAGACTTTCCACTGTCTGATCGCTCAAACGCGCTCTCATGCCGTCGGGATGGTCTGATGAGGCCATCCCAACTCTGTGCCGTTGTTCCCCCCCCCCCTCATTATGCACATCATCGCATACGCCACAGGGTGCCCTCAGTGCAGAGGTGCGAATCCTTGTTTATGCAAAAGGGAAACCAACAGCAACCCCCCCCTCGACTCACCCGCAGTTGCTTCTGATCACACAGTGACGGGCTTAGCCCACAGCTTCAAAGGGTTGTGTGATCTCGCAACTGCATGTCAAATTCCTCCAGAGGAAATAGCCTCGCTTCCCCTCCGCTTCAACCTGCGCGTGTGACTGCAGCCTGAGACTCTGAGTGAAGGGCAGGGTATAAATCTCTTCTAGCCACTTGGGTTGGCCAGACCCCCCCCCCTGCTTAGTTTCAGCACAAGAAAGACATCCGGGGAATCCTTTTGTTTGCATTACTTAATCACTCGGAAAAGCTAGCTCAAGATCCGGGGCCTTTTATTTATTCATTGACTTTATTTATAGCTCGCCTTCTCACAGAGACTCAAGGCGGATAGCAGAATGTGTAGCGGTGCAATCAGACATCATAAGACAATGAACAGTACAATGGGTCTAGGATTACGGAGTCAGAAAACAATGCAAACAACAAATTACCTAAGGCAAGGTATACTATAAACAAAGAAAGGGAAATCACAAAGGTAGAAGACAATGCCATAAAAGGAAATGATACCTAGAATACAAGATCTCAAACCTATTTCTTATAGAAAGAGTATTTTTACACTCTTCCTTGGTGTTCCTAGACCCCATGCTAGCTTGGTCTGTCTCTTTTACTTGGTGAAGTTAGATCTGGATTTTTTTTCTTGGTGTAGGTCTAGTGCAAACACACAGCTACTGAACTGGTTGGGACTGAACAAGTGGTGAGAGAGCAAATGGGCAAGAGAGCAAATGGGCAGATGGCATGCACACACATTCAACACTAGCCTTCTTTCTGCCCCCCAAGTAGGAACATGAGCAAACCAAAAGTCACATGTTATCATGAAAGCCGGTGGGAGATGCAAGCCTAAGCACACTGGCTGACTACCTATATACCAGCTTTTCCAGGTATAAAACCAAGATCTCTGCAAAGGCTAGGGCACAGGTTGATGGGCCATTTCTAGAATTCTTTAAGAAACCAGAAAATTATGCAGGACAAACACTCGGTGTTATGGTTCAGACAGGATGTTGGTTAACCATTTGCTTGCTGAAGTGACAGATGTGGACACTGCTTCAACAATTGTTGATCTCAGGTCTTAATTGTAAAAACTGGGAAGGACTAATGGGTTGAATGCAATGACTTCCTCCTAATGAAGGAAGGGTTCCCCCCCCCCTTTCAGTCAAGGATTTCTCTGTTTAAGGAAGGCTTAGTGGAAGGGAGTCATTAGTTCTAATTTGGCAGAAAAAAGCAGAAGAAAGTCACTGGGCTGGACCCTGTGTTGATTTTTAATTTACAAAATGTGTTTTAAATTAGTTTATCTGTACCCTAAAATTTTGCCCCCCCCCCGCAAATAATGCTCCTGGACAGTAAGGCATTATTGTGTTTTACTAGACATTACCAGAAAAGAAAAGAAATACAGAGAACTACACCTCATTTTCTTTCTTACAAAAATACCAAGAGAAAAGGTAGAGGAACAAAGCAGTAATCTTAATAACCCTTTCATAAAGGATATGAAGATAATATCAGCCACAAATGAAGCACCGTATCCCCCAAATCTTTTAATGTCTGGTTCTACCCACTGCCAGTGACTGGAAGAAGTGAAGCCCACCTGCCCATGAGAGATAACAAGAAAGCTAAGTGTATAGGCTCGACCTGCCAAAATGCAGTCTGTATGTCATTTGCTAACTATGTGGCAAGGAAGACAATTGCAGGTGACCATTTTATACTTTTAGGTCAAACCTTTAAGCCCTGTACACAGGAGTCCCCTCCCCTCCCTGCACACTGACTGAATGTATGGAGAGAGAGAGAGAGCAGGAATGAGGAAAAATTTATGCGTTTTGCCCACTGGAACTAGATTCTCATCATATACAAGCACCCTTTCGGTGTTAGCTTTAGGGCTCCAAATGGGACAGTGCCGGGTCTCTATCATATCCCAAGCGGCACAGAATGGTGACGGTCTTGTGACTGACCTGTTCTTGGTGTCGAGTCTTGAGCCTGACAATCTGTGTCTGGTGTTCCTCTTGTAGACGCTCTATTTCAGCACTGTACTGTAACTGCAGTCGCTCTTCCAGCTCCTGGAGCTCTTCGTGCTGTTGCCAGCTGAGTTTCTTCAGCTCACCCTCAAGCCTCCTTTCCAGCTCCTCCTTCTCTTTTTGTAATTTCTCATATTTTGCTGCACTGAGGGCTGTAGAGAGAAGAGCCACCACATTTCAGTTCACAATTCAAGCTTTAACAAGAGCAGGCCTGAACCTTTTCAGACCCATCATCATGAGATGATGACGACGACGACAACAACAACAACAACGAAATTGCTACATTCAAAACCACATTGGAATTGCTACATGTCCAAGAAGTGCCCATGGTTCCTCTAGGGCTGACAGACATATTACCTGCCCCTTTGGTAGTTTTCTCTGCTCTTTAGTATTAGGTATTTGTTTAATATGGCAGTATTATAAGTTAGTGTAACACCTCTTGATTCCATACCATGTTCTATTCGATTGCACCCCTAACCCACGAAAAACCACTGGTGTTCTGCTTTAACCCTGCTAAGATTTGCTGCAATACTGTTCTAGCCCGCGCTGGTGTGAGCTACCAGCCTTGTCCCCTGCTCGCCGTCCACCCAGCGGTTCGAAAGCTTCGGCGAGTAGATAAAATGGGTACCACTCCTTAGAGAGGGTGGGCACACTAAACCCCTGTTGGGGAGGTGTTAGCCGGCGAATGGAATGTCCAGCTTGTAAGCCTGGAAAAAAGACCTCTTCAGCATTAAGAAGCTTGTAATGGGCCAATCCGGCCAGGCGGTGGCAGTGCGGCGCTACAACTCAAAGCAGCCCAGGAAGAATCAACATCATCAAGCCAAGCAGAAATGAATGCTGTCCGGAACACGTCTGAAGCCTACAGCTGAACAAAAATCCCCGTCGGCTGCAAATGTGTGCAATTTAAAGAATTATATGTTGTCCTCCCTTACCCCCCTATGAAATTGTTAGTCCCTTGTGTGAAACCGTGTAACTGTAAATCGCTCAGAGCCAGCAGCTCTGCCGGATCGAGCGATCAATAAATCGAAAGGCATTACTACTACTACTACTACTACTACTACTACTACTACTACTACTACTACTGTGCCTTAATCACCCATAACTCAATTCCTGACCCAATTCTGGTACCACTCATTAACCAAGTATTTTTTAAAATTATAAATTGCTCGTGTACTTTCACCTCCTATGATTGACCATGTTCAGATTTGCTAAGATTGGCTGATTTAGAAACGGGACAAAATCAGGAGATCCACTGTATTTGCAGACACTATCATCCTGAAACCCAAAATCTGCAGGTATCAGATAGTGCTTCCAAAGGTATTCTGTTTCCACAGGTGTATCCAGAATAAAAATGGAATGAAGCTGGTAAAAGCACAATGGAAATTAGAGCTTCCTACTTAAAAAAAAAAAGAAAGAACCCTAAGGTTATAAGTGATTAAAGTCGAACAGGAAATTCAAAGTTAGGAAAAATATGGTAGAGAGGAAACACATGCCTTGCAGTTGTATTAGGAATGTTCCCTCATGACCCTGTAAAGGGAGGTGAAGGGAAATCAGTATTTGACATATCAGATAGTGGATAAAGTCATGACAGAGAATTGTTACAGAAGGATTCCTTCACTGAAGCACTATGAGGACTAGAGTGGAGAGCTACCAGAGCTCCCGAGACAGAGTACTGAAGGATGAATTTTGGCATTGTGTGAAAATTCAGCATCCCAAGTAGGGCTGCCACCCTCCAAGTGGTGACTGGGGATCCCCTGGAATTACAGCTCATCTCCAGGCTACAGAGATCAGTTCCCCTGGAGACAACGGCTGCTTTGGAGGGTGGACTCTATGGTATTGTACCCCACTAATATACCTCCCCTCCAATGTTCCCTCTAAGCTGAGTTAGTGTGAGCTAGCTCACATTTTTTTAGCCTCCGGCTCACAGATTTTGGTTTTAGCTCAGGAAGGATGGTTCCAAAGCAAACTGATTTATGCAGCAGCCAAATCACCTGCTCACAACTTTAATGCTGGTAGCTCACAAAGCAGAATTTTTGCTCACAAGACTCCACAGCTTAGAGGGAACATTGCTCCCCTCCTCCAAAGGCTCCACTTCCTAATCTCCAGGCGTTTCTGAGGCTGAAGCTGGCAACCCTACTCCCCATCCTCAGATGGTGGGCGTGGGGCAGGGCCAACTTATCCGTCAGGCACAGTAGGCACATTGCCTAGGGCCCATGATACTTTTAGGGGTCCACAAAATGTTTTAATTTCTTTTAAAACTAGAAGGAAAAAACAAACTATTCAGTTCTGCTGTCTGAAGGGTGGTAACTTGGAGGGGCAGCGGGTGAGCTGCCCACCCCTTGAATGCAGCCACTCAAGATGGCAAAAGTATAAGCCTGCCTGTGCTCGCTTGTAGGAACTGAGTGGGAGACGCAGTACCTAAGCTAAGCCTCTAAATGAAAACACAGTAGTGGAGTCCTGGATGTGCAAATTGGTCCAGTGGAAGATACTGTTTGGTAGATGGTGGCGATAGTTACTACCCAGCAGGGCTCTTTTTGTAGAAAAAGCCCAGCAGGAACTCATTAGCATAATAGGCCACACCCAACAGCAGAGACCCATTAGCATATTAGACCACACCCCTGACAGCACAGCTCATTAGCGCATTAGGCTGCACCCCCATGTTACCAGAAGTGTGGTTATCCAGCCACACCCACCTTTTGCTTCTTATTCTATTTACCTTGTTTGTTGTCAAAACCCAGGGCTTTTTTGTAGCAGGAACTCCTTTGCATGTTAGGCCACACACCCCTAATGTAGCCAATCCTAATCAGTTTCTTCTGTTGGGTGTGGTCTATTATGCTAATGTGTTCCTGCTGGGTGTGGCCAACTTGGGAGCCAGCCGGAACTCCGTTCCTATGCGTTCCTGCCCAAAAATAGCCCTGCTACCCAGTTTGTTTTAGATACCCTCCTCCTAGGGTTGCCAGTCTCCAGGCAGGAGTGGGGTATCCCCTGATTTTGCAGGCTCCTGCCTGCTGCTGGACATGTGGCTGGCGGGGAAACCCCACCTCCAACAGGCACAACACCCACTCAATGTCCCTGATGTGATCACATCACGTGGAAGTGGCATCATCACACTGGGGATTTTGTCCTGTGATGCTCTGGTTTTTGGGTAAAACTCTATGGCCTGAGTCCAATTTTACCATAGAGTTACTGGCCCCCCCACTCCTGGAAAACTTCCTCCCACCCCCCACTGGCACGGCACGGGGTAAAGACCTGGCAACCCTAAGAGTAAGGGAAAGGGGTGGCATTGCCAAGTGGAGTCTTGGGTTTTTCCAACCTCCCAGGAACACTAAGGAATATAGGGCTTAAGAAAAGATAATCAAAATTCCTTTGGTTGGAAAAAATCAATGCACTAATTGGGTACACCAGTCAAGCCTACACCTGGCAATCCTGGGAGCATTTAGAGGGAGGTGGGCCTCGCACAATGCTCTAGGAATTCCTCCAATGACCATAGAGGTTGGGGAAATTCCTGGGGCATCATGGATATGGCAACAGGAAGTGAGATCTCTATGGCTGCAATGTCATCCCTCCTGTTTTCTCTTGCCGTGCAATCAACATGATCGGATTCTCACAGGGAGGACCAGAACATCCAAGGGTATGTAAGACTTGGGGGGGGGGGAGTTTCTACAGTCATGTTCTACAGCACCCTAATAGGGAGTCCAGGAGGTTGCCACACTGGACGAGGCATCAGCAAACTAAATCATTGTGCTTTTCTGGAAGCAAAACCTCCACGGTACCCTTCAAATTAACCAATGCTACAGAAAGATCTTAACACATGGTGACTGCAAAAATCACTGCACAGTGGGGAGGTGGTGGAGGTGTCTGCATCGATCTTTAACACAGTTCTAGATACACTGGAAGGTCATCTCTGAGCTAGTTACATGAATAAATAATGCAATAAAACATTCTCATCCAATCGCTACCCAAATGATGCAAAGATGTTTGGGCATCAGAGGTACAAACTCTGTTAGACTTTCCAACTTTTTGAAAAATTCACAATCCTTAATGGTTCTGTCCTTTAATGCTGGGAAGGGAAGATAACTTTGCAAAACCGGGATCCACTGCAAATCTTGACCCTTCAAAAAGAGCATAATGTGTTCCCTTTGGTCTTTTTTCTCAAAATTCCTTTTCCACTATGGGTTTCAATAAAGGGTTTCAATAAAGTGCTCCATGTTATATTCCATGTTGGCATCCATTGTGGTGTGAAACTACTGGAATAAAATCAAAACGGGCTCATACTGACAACTGGGGATTCATTATAACTGAAAACCACTCAAGCTTTAAATTGATACCATAATGAAACCTGCCTTTCAACAGTTTCTCTAATGAGACTGGCACAGGATGCAATAATATAGAACTAAAGTACGAAAACCAAAATCCATGAAGAAGAGTCACTTGAATGTGGCACTGGGGTCAGAATGAGGTTTTCTAAATCTGCACAATCACATATGCACATAAGCGATGACTATACAAATTAAGTGCAATTTTCATCTTAGTTTCTTGTAGCAGTAGTTCCTGAGCCCAACCATTAATTGATGGTCTGCTGTTGAACCAACTGATGGATTCTGGTTTGCAAACAGACCTGATCTTCACTTCTGGACTGCAAACAATCATCCAACAGAGTATAGGAGAACTGTCCAAAAAACAAGTTTTCACACAATGCTTTCCATACTAGCAGGCACAGAACTTATGCAGACTTCTCCTGATGAGGCAACTTTCTAATATGCTTGGTCTGTCACTATGTGCCTGCCAGAGCTGAGCGGCATAAGGCAGTGACATGAGTCTGAAATATGTTATAAGAATTTTCAGAATCTTGGGTTGAATTGTAAAAATAAATTTTCCAAAATGTAATATGGTTGGCATCAACCACAGTCAGGAAAATAGTATGCACGTTGTTACACACATGGACTTGAATATGCAAATATTCATCCGATCATGACATACTTTTCATGCTGCTTTTATTTGTCTACAAAATGCCCATGCCAGTTCTATATACAAGTTGTAGCTGACTTATAGCAACCCCAGCAAGGGGCTTTCAAGGCACATGCGAAGCAGAGATAGGATGACATGGCCTTCCTCTACAGAGTCTTCCTTGGTGGTCTTGTAGTATGAATGGGAATATAAAGATTTTCATATATAGGTTTTTTCTTCTTGATTGTTCATATTCATATTTCTCTGGTTTTTATAGATTTATTCTTTAAGTAATATTTTATTAGGATGTTAGAAAGGCCTGTTATATAGAAGGCTTTGCTCTTGTAGGTCTGATATTGTTAGCAGACAACATAATAGGTACAAAGTTCATGATTCTGTAGTTCTTAGGGCAAACCTTTCAATGTCTGGGTCAGATAAGATTTTAGTCTGATATGAAGAATCCTTGCCCATTATCATTTAGGTTAGGTTAAGTGAACACTTAGTTTGACGTAGATATATGTTTCTTTGTATCTGGCCAATCAGAGGATTATTACTCAAATTACCACTGTCTTTTGTAACCAATTATGCTGTTTGAATATTGTTTTCTTGATGATGTCAGTCCATGTATAAAATATCATGTATTTCCTGAATATGTTCAGAATATGCTCAAGGAGAAGATGAAGAAGAAAAAGAAGAAAGTTGTCAATTTTTGGTTAACTATTTGGTCTATTTGTTTTCCTATTAATTGAGGCATTTTTCCTGATTATGCTGAGAAGAAAGCAGTCAGTTTTGATGAGTCCTTTGGCCTAACTGTTTTCCATATTTCATTACAATAAAATACAAGAACTTCCTCCTCATTTGATTTCATTTTTGACATGGAATCTAATATGTACAACAGTCTTCCCTCCAAGTACCGACCCTACTTAGCTTCCGAGATCTGACAAGATTGGGCTATACCGTGCCGCCTTCCCTCCTCCAGTTCTACACAATGAAAGATAATGCCAACAACCGGTATAGCAGTATACCCTTTACAAACTACATATCTGTTAGCTGCAAAGGCCAGCCAGTTCCAAAGCAGCACCACTAAAAAGTTTAATGAAGCTGTGAAAAATAACACCCCCCCCCCACCTTAGACAAGAACAAGCTCAAGTCTCCTAAAGTACATATAAACATTTCAACAGTGACAGGAAACTCCACCTGTGACTCATAAAGCTATCAGAGTACGCAAACGAAAACAACATCCTATCAACATGGTGGGCCAGGATATTTGTTTTATTCCCATTAGATGTCTCACTTCTGGCTTAGAGGCCAAGTGTGACTTTCATACAAAACAACATTTACTGGACTGACAGGCTTCTCCAGGCACTTTCCATCACAACGTTTTTCTAGCACAAGCTGATAGAATTTCCCTTTCCGTGTGACCTACAGATAGAGGCCACTCAGAATGAGTTTCTGCTTGTAACAAGGAGGAAAAGAGAAATGTCACCAGTGGAACATTGCTTCTATCCCTCTCAGAGTGTATTGGCGCAAAGGTCAAGACCCATTGGCCCGGGCACGGCTCCATTCAAGGTCTCTATCCTCCAGAGGTGCATCAGACTGGATGGTGACACCAGAGAAGTCTCTTGCATAACTATGGGTTGAAGGGAAGATTTAGGTTTCATTCTTCTCTTTCGTATGCCATTTTTTTGGGTAACCTTGCGTGTTTACAATGTAATAATGTTGCTGAATATTGAGATATCGAGATGAAACTGGGTACACATGCTCAATACCCAATTATACATTCCCAGCTTGATTGCCAACATTATCCCCCTCACCTTATATTGTAGTGGACTATTTTCCTTGAAGAGCTAGATTCAACTCCATTAGTACTTTAGAGACTAGCTGTCTGATGAAGGGAGCTTTGACTCTTGAAAGCTTTTACCCCCAAAATCTTGTTTGTCTCCAAGAGCTCAAATCTAGCTCTTCTACTGCAGGCCAACAGGACTACGTTCCTGAAACTATCTTCTTTGAAGACGGTCTCTTTTGAGTGAATGTCTAATTTGGTAGTTCCTAACCTCTTTGAGTAGGAGGACCCCATTTTTAACATCAAAACATTTTGCAGATCCTCCAAATGATGGTAGTTGTACTGCTAGTATCCACTGACTGAGAAAATGCCTACTGACAAAAAGATCAAAATGGCAATGCTTAGTGTGCATATGGATTGGCAGCCCCCTTGCAATAACTCTGCAGCCCCTCTGGGGGCACATGCTCCCCAGGTTGGAGCCTGTCCCTGATCTTCTTGAGCCTGACACAGTAAAGTGGGTGTAACTACAAAATGGCTGCCATAGGAGAGACAGCTTTGTCACGCACCCACTGGGGCTGTCAAGCTCCGGATCAGGGTACTTTATCCCATCCACTGCTGTTGCCCACCACTGCTCTGAAAGGTGGCAGGAAAAATTACATCACTTCCATCACATCACTTCTGGTTAAAAAAAAAATGGAAGTGATATAGGATAGCTCCAGAAATCAATGGAAACTCTATGGTAAAACCGCTTTAATGGTTTTAAATTAACGTATTAAAATAGACTGGGAATGAGGGATGAGAAAGAGAAAACAGAAACAGCGTGGAGGCAGCTGTCACTGAAACAGTGTTGTCTGAATCTGCATAGCCAATCAGATCTTCAGTGGCCTGCTGCCTCTGAGCCCCACATGGCCCCACGCACTTGCTAAAAACACTTGGTAGGAACCAAGAAAGGTGTTGGCGGGCACCATGGGCAGCATGTTGGGAACCCCTGGTCTAACCTGTATCGACACTCCTGTTCTTTAAGATCAGCCAATAAAGCGAGGCTCAGGTCAGTGTTACAGGTGGATCCAGGCAGACATTCACTAAGACTGTGGTCACCCACACTAAATAATCGACTTTCAATCCACTTTCAGGGCACGCTCCAACTGGATTTGACTGTTTGCACTGGGCAAATCCACTTGGAAAGTGCACTGAAAGTGGATTGAAAGTGGATTATTTCGTGTGTGCGACCGCAGCCTAAAAGAACCTTTTCGATGCCTCTCCCCAAGCATTTTGGAATTCCCTCCCTTGGGAGGCTCACGTACCATCTGCTTTGCTTTCGTTAGGAAACAGGCAAACATTTTCCCCTTCCAACAAGTTTTCAGCCTATGTTCAGCCTTAGGTCAGTCCAGCCCCATAGCTAGGGAATTCTTTGGGAGGGGGCCTTGGGGGGGCCCGCCAGCTAATTAAATGGAAGTACAGTGCAGGTGGTAAGTTGGAGCACTTTGGGGGCAGCCCTGGAGGGAGGGGGCCCAGAAGAAACACAAGGGGGCCAGGCCCCATGGGCCCCATGTTAGCTACGGGCCTGGGTCAGTCATAAGTTCTCTCAGAGCTGTTCTCTCAAGGGCAGTTCTTGAGAGAGCTCTCTCAGCCCCACCTACCTCACAGGGTGTCTGTTGTGGGGAGGGGAAGGGAAAGGGATTGTAAGCCGCTCTGAGACTCCTTCGGGTAGCGAAGGGCAGGGTATAAATCCAATTTCTTCTCTTTCTCTCTTCTATGTTTATTGTGTTGTTTAGCTAAAATATGTGTTTCTCTGTTAACTGTTCTAATATGAAATGTTACTTCTATTTCTTAATTGTTAGTTAACCAGTTTTGATTCTTTAATAGAAATGTGAGATAAAATGTTTGCAGATAAATTAATAAGAAGAATGTATGGTGGGAGAAGGCATATTCAGGACACAGTTCTGTAGTGACCCCCAGCCCAATCCCGATTTCTCTCGCTCTCCAATTACAAAGAGGTTATGCAAGGATGTAAAGCACATAATACACTATCTCCCCTTTGGAAATGGCAAGAATTATTCCCTGGACTGCAAAAACTTGGGAGGTGACGCCAAACAGGGTGTGTGGGTCCCTCACCTGGTGTTAAGGACCAGACTGGCTCGCTATTTGTGAATCTAGTTGACCATCAGATCCTTAGGCCGATGAACAACAGACCTTCCTGACCATGCTGGACCTTATAGCAACATTTAAGTCGATTAACAATCAAGTGTTGCTTCAAAGGATGAAATGTTCGGGGTGGGTGGGTATGTGAGACAGCTTTGTCATGCATACAACATACCCCTTAAGTGGATGGGAATGTCATGGTAGAACCCATCATGTACACTGATACAGCTTCCATTCTTTGCATTGGGACTTGCACATCAGAAGTTCCCAGTGGGTTAGCCCCTTCTATGAATAATCAATAAGGCTGCAACACTTACGGAATGGTAAGCCCCACTGGGAGTAGGATTTTCTTTGCTTTAATTGACACTTACAGCAATAATGATCTGCTGTCTGTGGGAAGATTAACTCATATAATTGAGAAGACTGAAATAAAGTAGGCACAAATGTACCAGAAGTGCCTGTATAATGCAGTGATTGGATTAGTCCAACAATCCACAGTGGCACCACTAGAAGGAATAATAAAAGGAAAGGTCAGAGAAAACACGTTGTTATGGAAATATTGCAAAAAAACAACAACAACCAAGCAACTCCTTCTAAGGAATAGCTAATTCCCCCTCCACCTCCATGGTCAGAAAGGGCTCCTAAGTAGAACTTGCTTTCTTACAAAACAGTAGTAACACCTGTGGGCTGTTAGGCGTGTCTTGTCTCTGTGCAGAGGGATACTAGTGGGGTAGAAGAGTGTACTATGAACTACTGCATGTGTCCATCGCCTGGACTTTCAGCTGCCTCATATGCCCAAGATTCATCGCCTGGGCAGTTGTGCTGATGTGCTAACACTGCATGTGCTAACTAGCATTACGCACATTGCAAGGCGATTTAAATTATTTATTTATTTATTTATTTCACTTTTACCCCACCCTCCCCGCCAAGCAGGCTCAGGACGGCTTCCACGAACTGACAAGCAGTATACATTCACAGTAAGTATAAAATATAAAACATCAGTTAAAATACAACCAATCAATATAAAATATAGAACCAATCAATATAAAAAAATTAGACGGTGATAAAACTAAAGTGCAATTTAGGGACACATTCGGCGGTACCGCCCCATTAGGTCGTATAGGATCGGAGTTTGCACAGGGCGCTGCTGGTAGAACGTCACTCCTATCGGAACGCCTGCCTGAAAAGTTCTGTTTTCACAGCCCTGCGGAACTGTGACAAGTCCCGCAGGGCCCTGATCTCGGCAGGAAGCTCGTTTCAGTAGGCCGGAGCTGCAAACAAAAAAGCCTCGTCCTGGTTACCATCAACCTGACTTCCTTAGGGCCAGGGAGGTCCAGGCGGTTTTGGGATCCTGATCGCAGTGCTCTCTGGGGAACATATAGGGAAAGGTAGGCTGGTCCCTGACCATAAAGGGCTTTAAAGGTCAAAACCAGCACCTTGAAGCGAATCCGGAATGCTACTGGAAGCCAGTGCAGAGTCTTAAGCACAGGCTGGATGTGCTCCCACCTGGGGAGGCCCATCAGCAGCCTGGCCGCCACATTCTGCACCAGCTGCAGCTTCTGGAGTTGCACCAAGGGCAGCCCCATGTAGAGAGCATTGCAGTAGTCCAACCTCGAGGTTCAAACAACAAATGACCTAGCTCCTCTCTCCGCTAATTACTCTGCCTTCTCTCGGTCACTTCTCCCCACTTGTACCTTCTCTTTCTTCTGCAGGTCTCCAGAACTGTCTTCCTTCAAAAGCCTTTACCAACCTCTTGGCCACTGGCCACATTCTTGTCCTCTGTTCTTCTCACCCAACCACTTCCTCCCCTTCCTCTCACCTGTGCCTCCTCTATGCAGTGAGCCCTCCTCTGGCCATCCCTATCCCAGAACCCCCTTTCCAACTCCTGCCTCCCTTCACTGTTGTACCACCTCCCAATCTCCAGATGGGCACTCAATCCCTCTTCTCCCCCCCCTTCCCTTCCCATCCCATCCCTTATCTTGCTATTTTTTCCTCTGCTAGAGATATTGTTCATGCAGCCACACTTGGGTGGGATTGACACTGCTATCTATGGAGTGGGTTGCAAGATGACATAACAAATGCTCGCACGGTAGTTTGCTTTGTTTTGCATTGCATTTACATTTTCTCTTTTCTTGCCATTCTCTACCCTCTTGGTAATCAATAAAAGTGAACTTGTGAAATCAGAACTGTCTCTTTTCTTTTTCTAGTACTTCCCCAAGACATGCTGGTGCATAAGGAGACCTAAATACCTTAAACCAGGGTTTTAAAAGTACTTGTTATGGAGCCTACATGTGTACTCCCTTGTTTCCTGGAAATATTGGGGTTTAGCCTAGACTGAGCTTTCAATGCAATGGGTCTACTCTAGACCATGAGAAGCAATGGGGAGGGAAGAGGGGAGATTGCACTTCTGGCAGCAGCTGTTTCTGTCACACATAGGAGCCGGTGTGTTATCAGGCTTATCTCGCGCCTGTTGATTAAGTGGAGTTAATTAATTAATTGATTAAGTGGATTTTAAAAGAATAGGTTGTTAGAGTATTAATGTTAGAGTATTAAGTTAGAGAGGGAAGGTGATTCAGGTGATGAGGAAATGAGTTCCTCATCACCTGAATCACCTTCCCTCTCTCTAGAATAGTATTTGAGAACTTTTTGTGAATGAATTGAAGAATTTTGAAATAACTATTACTCAAACTTTTGAAAGGAAACTTCAATTTTTACATAAGAGGTTAGAATCAACAGAGAAAAACCAGAGGAAATTCTTTAAAAACTATGTGAAGTTAAAGATCAGCAGATACAAATTGATCCACTAGAACAAAAGTGGAATTGCTAGATTCAAAATGCATGATCAATGAGGCAATTTCACATGGAAATGATGACAAAACCTTGGAATTAGAGGAAAAACTGGAAGAACTTGATAATAAACTAAGGAGAGCATTGTTGGAGCTGAGGAGTACTAAAGAACGGGAGGAAGAATATTTAATTGCTTACTTAGAAAATTTATTTGCAGGTGTGTTTTGAAGGAGGGAGTAAAGATTAGTAGAGCCTATAGGATTAACTCAAAGATAGTGTGAGAAGCAGGCAAGTATGTCATGCTATGGTAGTATCTTTTGAATCTTTATGAAAGAAAGAAGAAATAGTGAACAAACTAAGACATGATCATTAGTAATAAGTGATGAAACAACTCAATTATTCCAAGAGATCCTACCCCTACCCCTTTCTCTCCAAAAAAGGCGCAATTTAAGGTTTTTGATGGATAGGTTGAAGAATAATGGAATTGTATATAGATGGGGACTTCCATTTAAATGTACTTTTAAATTAAAAGGAGAGAAGTCACGGGGAAAAGATGGGAATGCCTCTGAGTACAGAGTGATTTTTCAACATTACTGATAAATCTAGGATTGGAATGAATGCCTCGGCATTTTAGAAGTTATGCTTTGTGAGCTCAGGCAGCTTACATTTTAGAAATGAAGCACTGCTTAGCTCCCATTGAAGGGAAAATGAGCAAGACCGAGAGCAGTCCATATCTGAGCTTCCTCTGTATGTTTCTCACACCTGGGAGAATGGATTGCTTGAGGAGGCCAGGCAGGCTCCCACATTTCTGTTGTTTCTCAGAATGTGCAAAGGAGAACCGTTTAGGAGGGCATTTGGAGTTGTGGTGAATGTTGAATTTAAGGTGGGTGTCATTGTTCACATTTTTTTCACATTCTCCTGCAGTTTTGTAATCTAGCCTTATTACTTGGTTTGTCGAATGTGTTTCACTGCATTTCTCCCCAGTCCCGTAATCCTGCATTTTGGTGCAGTGTTCTCTAATTTTGTTGGTTGTACATATTACATTGTTTCTACTGTTTTATTGTTTTTAGTTGAAATCCACCTTGGGTCTCAGTGAGAAAGGTGGACTATAAATGAACCTATATAAATAAATAAATAGTTAGGAAAGATAACAATGGTGAATAATAACTTATAGCTTTTGGAGATAGCAATTTTATGGCCTTAGGTTGTCTAGTAATAGGGGTTAGAGTGGTGGACTAGGAACGAGGAGACTTGGTTTCGAATCTCCACTCTGCCATGGAAGCGTGCTGTGTAACCTTGGATCAGGGTTGCCAGCTCTGGATTGTAAAATTCCAGGATATTTTGGGGGTGGAGCATGGGGAGGGCAGGCTTTGGGGAAGAGAGGGATATCAGTGGGGCATAAGCTGTTTTGGGTTCCCATTAGGGAAAAAGGAAGGATATAAATGAAGTTAAATAAAACAAAGATATGTATACTTATTACTTACAGATGTAAGAAACAGAACAGGAAGGGGGAAAGGCCAAGAACTAACTACTGAGTGGGACCACGGATGCATGTAGTTGAAAAATTACTTGCAGAAAAGTATGTATCCAAATGCATCACAGAGTAGAATATGATGCTCATGCCACCATACACTGTAAGGATGAATTAGAGGGAAGAAGAGATAGCTTGACTTTAAACATATTGGAATTTCTCATGTAATTACACCTGCAAATAACCACATCTGTGAATATCATGTCCAATCAGTCTTAGTATGACCTGAGTTCCACAGTCAGCCTTTGCAATGGGTATAGATGCTATCTGAAAGGAGACAATACAAATTTACCTGTTACCATCTGTGAATGGTAAAGATAATGCATAATTACCTTCAGTCTGTATGGTTATCAACCTGTCTAATAACAACAAAGAGGCAAAATTATTGTTCCCAGTCAGGCCATAAAAATCTGTCACGGTGCTTAAAATGATGCCTTGTTAGATTTACACAGATTGCAATGAACCACGGTACAAGAAATAACCTTTCAAGAAATATCTGGAAAAAAGGACATTAAAAACCCACTGCTTATAAAGCATCTCCACTTACCGACTTCATCTTTGATGTTTGCAAGTTCAGCTGAGAGTTCCTTTTCTTTCACAAGGGCATTTTCATTCTGTTAAGACAAAGAACACATGTAGTGGCTTGATTTATCCCAGCTAAGAACTTGCACATGTTCATCTGCTAAGCCTGATTAGGTAAATTCTTTAGTTTTGTTTTATTCTTCATTGTTGTCGAAGTTAACCTTACATACAGTTGTAATTTTCAATGTTAAATATTATATCCACCAAGTTACTGCTTGGAAAAAGCTGCATTCTTCACAAGTATAGCATTAGCAACTGATATAGTCTGGAATTCAGACAATTTGGGGAAAGAAATAGTCATTATATGTTAAGTGCCTCGTATGCCGCACCAAACACATCAGAGAAAGGAAGGGATGGAAAGGTAATTAACACATAAAAATGAATACTAGTACTTACAAAAACCATCTATGTTCTTTCCATGTATTTGATCATTCTTTTGCGTGCTAAATATTTTATTGTACCCTACCTTGTGTAGATTGTGATTGTAGAACCAGTAAAATACACATAACTAATATTATAAATATTATTACATAGACATGATATGGTGTAATAGTTAGTATGCCTGACTAAAAGCAGTGAGACCTGTGCTCAAGTCCTTGTTTAACACTGGGTGATCTTGGGCCAGTAACAATCTCTCAGCTGAATCTACACATTACAGGCTTGGTGTGAAGGGAAAAAATGGAGGAGGGAATCATGTGTATCATTGTGATATGAGCCACCCAGAGCCCGCTTGCGGGAAGGGCGGGATATAAATCAAATAAATAAATAAAAACTCAGAGGAAAAGTCAGACACAAATGTAATAACGGGTGATATACAGATTATGACTGCAATCTAGGGTTGCCAACCTCCAGGTGGGGGCTGGAGATCTCCTGGAATTACAACTGATCTCCAGACTACAGAGATCAGTCACCCTGGAGAAAATGGCTGCTTTGGAGGGTGGACGCTGCAGTTTTATGCCCTGCTGAGGTCCCTGCCTCCCTAAACCCCAGGCTCCACTGTAAAATCCCCATGAATTTCCCAAGCCAGAGTTAGCAACTCTGCTGCAATCTTAAGCACATTTACTAGGGAGTACAACCCATTGACCTCAATAATATTTGATTCTGGGTACATATGCTTAGGATTCAATATGCTTAGGACTGCATATTATGTTTCCCACAGCTGTTTTGAAGTGCTACTAGCAAAGTTATAAATCCTGATGGTGAAAAGTTTATGTCCTACATATCACCATGGTATACTTCAGACCTTATTATTTTATTCTGGGGCCTTGATATCGGAGGGTAGTACAAACTAAATGGATCAAGAATTCTATGTAAATGTGAACTAGGAATAAAGAATAAAGTGTTGGGCTTGGAGGGGGAGGTTCACTCCAGTCCCACCTTTAATTTCGTTACAAAGAAACAGCAGATTAAAAAAAATGGGACAGATAAATACTGTTACTGTTTAATTTTTGAAGTATGGTTATACAACAATCTGTAATGAATTTTTTTATTGACTAAAAACAAATCCCCCTCAGCCTCTCTTCCATCCACCCCAGGGCTCTTGATATTTAAAAGAGGGAATCAAGATTCTTGTAAGCATTAGTATGCATAATACCAACATTTGGGCCTACAATCCCCCTGATTTATGGTGCCATTTTATTAGTCCCTATGAGGTAAAATAACAAGCGCATTTCATGCCATCTTTCATAGCAGAGAACTTCAAATTATTGGACAAGACAACATAAAACATATTTATCCTGACAAAACTGAAACATCCTTGTTAGAACATGAAGATATTTAGTGAGAGATATTTCACAACAGATGTATAAATCATCAGAAGATGATGAAGGAAAGCCCACCTGGGTGTGATTTAGTATAATAGATACCAGAAGCAACAGCAAGAAAGATCATAACACTGCTTCCTTATTGCACTACCGTTCTTTCTCTTGCAAAGGATAAGACAAAGAAACATTCCACACTAGGCAGGATCACAATGATTAGAAAAACTAAACCAGCAAGCTATAAATATATCTCCTGGACAGCAAAGCAGCAATATCTTTTCAAGAATAAAAAACAATAAAAGTTCAACCACTGTATTGGTAAGCAGTAAAGAGAGGTTTACAGGAACCTCTGGAAACTGAAGTGTCATATGTGAATTGTGACAGGAATTTTTGTTGTTGTTCAGTCGCAGTCGAGTCTGACTCTTCGTGACCCCATGGACCAGATCACGCCAGGCCTTCCGGTCTTCCGCCGTCCTCTGAAGTTTGCTCAACTTCATGTTTGTTGCATCTATGACACTGTCTAACCATCTCAACCTTTGCCGTCCCCGTCTTCTTTGACCTTCAATCTTTCCCAGCATCAGGGTCTTCTCCAGTGAGTGCTCCCTTCTCATTTGGTGGCCAAAGTATTTGAGCTTCAGTTTCATTATCTGGCTTTCCAGGGAACAATCAGGGTTGATTTATTTTAGGATTGACTGATTTGATCTTCTTGCAGTCCAAGGGACTCTCAAGAGTCTTCTCCAGCACCATAGTTCAAAAGCATCTATTCTTCGGCGCTTGGCCTTCCTTATAGTCCAACTCTCGTAGCCATACATGACTACTGGGAATACCATTGCTTTGACCATGTGGACTTTTGTTGGCAGGGTGATGTCTCTACTTTTATTTTTTTGGTTATGGAATGAAGCTGGATATGTTGTTGCTATCTGGGAGAGAACCATGACTGGGGACTGATTCTGCATCTATTAGCCAGAAGAATAGTAATATGAGGTCTACCACAATTCCAATGAGAAGAACTTAGAGGCAAAGATCGTAAGAGAAAAACACAGGCCATCATAGAGATTTACCAGCTTGGAGTTGAAAAATAACCTCAAGTCCCAACTGATTTATAGCCACCCGATAGGGTATTCAAGGCTAGAAATAAACAGAGGTGGTTTGCCATTGCCTGCGTCTGCATAGCCTCCCTGGACGTCCTTGGTGGTCTCCCATCCATGTGCTAACCAGCTTAGCTTCTGAGATCTGAGGAGATCAGGCTAGCCTAGGCCATCCAGGTCAAGAAGGCATGTCTAGATGGCCATCTGAGAGCAATGCGGATTCTGTGAACTTAGGCAGATCATGAGAGGGAGGGCAGGAAGGGTTGCCTCAGTGCTTAGTTCTTGTGACCCTTTCTTACACGCCCAGGGAGATTCTGATTGCCACTCTGGGATTTGGCCAGAGATCCTGGAGGTTTTTTGTCATCTTCTGGGTGTGAAACAGCAGTGTGGAAGGGGATGTATTTGTGAATTTCCTGCATTGTGCAGGGGGTTGGGCTAGATGTCCCTGGAGGTCCCTTTCAACTCTATGATTCTATGATCAGTTTACCACACAAAAATATCATTCAGGACATTTAAAAATAGATTCTACAAAACTGAATTTAAATTGCCATGTTCTCCTTTTGGGGTCCTGTCTACCACTCCCAACCAACATGTGTGGCTGGTACTGTGCTCTGCACTAGAAAGGGTTATAAGAGTAGCTTCACTTAGACACCCTCTCTGAACATACATAATAGACTTCTGAGCTCACGCATGCGTAGATAAGATCTTTTAATGTATCTGTGCAGCCATAATTCTGATTACCTCAGGATAATGTTTTTTGGACCGCAAATGACCTTCCATTAATACATTAGTAGTGGTGAACACCATGCTTTAAAAGGTTCATGTTGTCCTTGTAAATGTGACACAATGGATATTGTGCCGAGTTTGGATCTGAGAAAGCCACATGTAAAAGTTGTTTATCGATGAAGCTCTTTGGGTAGCCTGAGGCATGTTGCTATTACATGCAGGCATCAGATCTCAGAAGCTAAGCAGGTCGGTCCTGGTTAGTACTTGGATCAGAGACCACCAAGGAAGTCCAGGGTTGCTATGTAGAGGCAGGCAATGGCAAACCACTTCTGAATATCTCTTGCATTGAAAACCCTAAGGGGTCACCATTAGTTGGTTGTGACTTGCCAGTGAAGGAAGGAAGGAAGGAGGGAGGGAGGGAGGAAGCCAGTCGAGACTTTGTGGCTCAGTGATAGACCTAGCTTGCAGAAGATTCAGGCCCTAGCATCTCCAGTTAAAAAGGTCAGGCAATGTGAAAGAACCTGGACAACTGCTGCCAGGCAAAGGAGATAGCACTGAGATAGACCAACTCAGTGTCTGACTCAGCATAAGCTGTATGTGTTCATCTAAATGCACACAGAAATAAACCCAGTTTAAAAACTCAGAGCTTTACTTCAAAGAATACTGTTTGAGCCATAAAAATGAATATGATCTTCTGCCAACCTCTAAATATCTGTTTGGTTTTCTATTTGTACAGTTTGCTGGTTTAATTGGTACATTTCTATTCACAAATATCTTTATTCTTTTCCTTACATAGCATTAAGCTGCTATAGTAAGACATTGTCAAGACAAGGAGAGGAAAAATATTTAATTAAATATACAAAGTGATGGCAAGACTAAAGTACAAAATGTGGAAATCGGTCCTCTCACATTTTCCTTAAAATGATGGCATCCATTTTGGATGAACCAAAAGTCACAAAGCTGCACCTGCCTACACAAATTGATAAATTGTAAGAATATCCACATAGTACATCCTAGCAGAGAAAGCACAGGTTATCTCAGTTCAACTTTGTGAATCACATGATCCGATCCAACACTTGCTTATCTGAGACTGCTGATTCAGTGATATTATGCTGAGCCAGCAACACTGCTTGACAAAGTCAAAGAACAATGGCTTTAGTCATGTTCTTATAGGTCAGTGTGTGCCATAAAGTCTGATTCCCAAATATATATGGCTGTAAATTAGGACACTTTCTAATTATAAGAAGAGGATCCCCCAAAAGCACACATTTTTTACTTTCCTTGGGTTAAATCTTGGGTTACAACCAATGTTCCCTCTAAGCTGTGGAGTCTTGTGAGCAAAAATTCTATTTTGTGAGCTACTGGCATGAAAGTTGTGAGCTGGCGATTTGGCTGCTGCATAAATTAGTCTGCTCTGGAGCCCTCCTTCCTGAGTTAAGACAAAAATGTGTGAGCCGGAGGCTAAAAACCTGTGAGCTAGCTCACACTAACTCAGCTTAGAGGGAACAGTGGTTACAACCCTGAGTACCTAAACCAAGCACAAGAACAGAATATAGTACAGGAATTATATATGAATCTCTGACTATAAATAGGCCCTCATTTTAGGGTTCAATATTTACTTCATAGTAAAGGTAAAGGTTCCCTTGCTCGAAAGCCAGTCGAATCCGACTCTAGGGTTGCGGTGCTCATCTCCGTTTCAAAGCCGAAGAGCCAGCGCTGTCCGAAGACGTTTCCGTGGTCATGTGGCCGGCATGACTAAACACCAAGGTGCACGGAACGCTGTTACCTTCCCACCGAAGTGGTCCCTATTTATCTACTTGCAATTTCTTGCTTTCGAACTGCTAGGTTGGCAGGAGCTGGAACTAGAGACAGGAGCTCACCCTGTCTTGCGGCACCCGGGTCTTGAACCGCTGAACTACTGACCTTCCACAGCCTGCAGTTAATTACCATAACTCCTATAATCCCTATAATGGGAAGTGCTATGTAAATGTTGATTGTTATTCTCATTAGTAAGGTAAAGGTTTCCCTTGTTTGAAGCCAGTCAAATCCAACTCTAGGGGGCGGTGCTCATCTCGATTTCCAAGCCAAAGAGCCAGTGCTGTCCAAAGATGCTTTCCATGGTCACGTGGCTGGCATGACTAAATGCCAAGGTGCACGGAACGCTGTTGCCTACCCACTGAAGCGGTACCTATTTATCTACTTGCAATTTCTTGCTTTTAAACTGCTAGGTTGGCAGGAACTGGGGCCAGAGACAGGAGCTCACTCCGTCATGCAGCACTAGGGGTTCGAACTGCCAGCCTACAGACCTTCCGATCTGCAGCTCAATGTCTTAACCTCTGAGCTACTGCAGCCCTCATTAGTTCTGGCATGTATTAGGTTCACCCTCATGGCATAGCGGTAGGTAGGGTTGCCAGGCACAGTAGTGGGAGACTGCATATGGGATATGAGGGGCAGGGATGTGGGGGTTGCTGTTGGCGATGGCATGATGTCTCTTCTAGGAATCACTTCTGCGTTTTCTCTGAAAGAGATGTCATGCCAACTGGTGTTCGGTCTCTCTAGATATCACTGGAAACTATGATTTTACCAAAGAGTTCCTGGAAGTTCACCAAAGGGTGCGACATCACCCCAGGTTTTCCCTGAAGTGATCTCACACACTGTCAGCACAATGGCCAATCATATTTTCCCCCTTCCAAGTGCCAGTGGCAAAGGGAAGTTGAGGGGAGAGGACCATCCACCCTCACAGAGGGGCTGAAAACCCTGGCAGCAGTAGACCTGGCAAGTGTGTGAACCTTGCTTGTGTCTAGGGTTGCCAACTCTGAATTGGGAAATTCCTGGGGGTTTGGGGGGGAAGTCGGGGGGGGGGGAGTGGGGTTTGGGGAGGGCAGGGTGCTCAATGGGGTATAATGCCATAGAGTCTAACCTGCAAAGCAGCCATTTTCTACAGGTGAACCGATCCTTGTAATCTGGAGATTAGGTGTAATTTTGGGAGAGCTCAAGGCCCCACCTACAGGTTGGCAACCGTATGTATGCCAGACATAATAATATGCCAGGGTTTTTGGCGGACAAAGTGAGGCTGATTTTGCACTAGAGCTGCCTCGATGTTGTGCCGCCGTTTGCCCCAATACTATTGGTCAATTTCACACCCGAAGCCATGGGGCTGCATTTGACCCGCGGCTTCGCCCGATTTCCTCCGCAGTTTTGTGATCCTCAAAGGATCACGAAACTGCGGGGGAAATCGGGCGAAGCCGCGAGTCAAAATGCAGCCCCGCAGTTTCGGGTGTGAAATTGACCAATAGTATCGGGGCAAACGGCGGCGCAACATCGAGGCAGCTCTAGTGCGAAATCAGCCTGAGGCTCTCTGCACATAGGGATGGTGCTCTCAGGAGTATAGGGCTCCCATTACCTTTCACAATTGTGCAGAAGGTGGTACTGCACTGGAGTGGGAGCTCGTTTTCTGTGCTCCTCTTGACATCTGCATCTGCCCTAGGGTTGCCATCTCCAGGTTGGGAAATACCTGGAGATTTTATTTATTTATTTATTTATTTATTTATAGGATTTTTACCCCGTCCTCCCAGTCAATTTTAGAGGTGAAGCTTGAGAAAGGCGGGGTTTGGGGAGGGCAGGGACTTCAATGGGGTACAATGCCATAGAATCCCCATTCCAAAGCAGCCATTTTCTCCAGGTGAACTGATTTCTGTCACCTGGAGATCAGTTGTAAAAATGGGAGATCTCCTGCCACCACCTGGAGGGTGGCAACCCTAATCTGCCCAGACTCTTTTGTGTACATAACTACTAAAGATTGTAACTATATGAGCTTATGTTTGTATTTCTGTATAGTGGTGATGCTGCTTATGTGTGTCTCTAGCATGAATACCTATGCATTATGTATTCAGGGATTGCTGTATGTTGTGTGTTGCTTTGTTCTGCATCTCATGCTTGCCTAGAAATAGGCTGGCCTGGGCCTGCCGTTGCACATACGGACCATGTGCGTCCCTGGAATGTATCCCATGACTCTGTGGGATGGAGAAGACACCGCGCCATTGCACCCACTTGGAGAGCTATGGAAAATCCCCAGCGAACCCCGGCATTCTTGGAATGGAAAGAGCAAGTGACCCTACTCCCTTAATCTGGTTTGGAGATCTAAAGACAATAGCGTTTATGGCTTTGGAGCAGGAACCAGATCTGCAAATCAAGAGGTGTCCATGGGAACGGAAGATTCACACCTTGCCAAAAGGCACCTTTGATGTAGGAGTAGGATCTGCATATTGCCACCACCCCTCAGGAGAGCGTCATCCCCTCGTCACCCCCTCTTCATCCAGTAGTGATAGTTTAGAGGACGGGTTTGATAGTTTATGGCTGGATAGCACATGCCCCAAAAAGAGTTTATTTAAGGAGAAACTCTCCTTTGTCTCTCTGGTTAACCCACCCTCCCCATAGCAGTGCACTAAGGTGCTACAAGTGACTCTACTACCTAAGTTCTCCGGAGTCGCGACCCAGAGAGCTCACACGTGGTTTGGCTGGTCCTACCTGTGTGCCTTGGAGTTCACAAGCTGCTGCATTTCGGCTGCCCAGCGTTCCAAGGAGGAGAGTTCTTCCTCAGCTGGACCTCAGATGAGTATAGCCGTGCCCCATTGTGTCATCCCCATTTTGATGCTTTTGTTATTTTCTATGCTGTAATTGTTCTAATGTACTATTGTAACTAAGGAGCTTGTATGAATTTGTATGATTCCGATTTTGTATGCCTGATGAAAAACCTTTAGTAAAGACAACATTTATTTAAGGACTAGCGTGTTGTCTCACTTCCTGGGATATAGCCGAGCGTCTCATTCGCCATCCGACCTCTGTATAGACTGGTATAGAACTTACGCACAGCCACAAACACCCAATTTTCCTTGGTAGATAACTTGGATTGGGTCTCCAGGAATTTCCTGGAGAAGTTGGCATAACAGATCTGGTGCCCCGTGTGAGGCGACCTTTGGACCCCTCGGAACCAGTACCCAACCATTTGGTTCCGAAGGACCCAAAACGTGGAGAAACGATCTGGTCGTTTGGACGCTCTAGCGTAGGGAAGTGTGAGAGGTTTCCGTCTGCGTGCTTGGCCTTTAGTGGCATCTGTACTGCGGGAGGGATTTCTACCCCTTTCCCTCTAAACCCAGGAGCATCCTCGGTTTCGCGCTCCGATCCTATCGTTGTGGGTGGACACCGAGGCGCGACTACGAAGAGGACCTGGTTAGGGACCCCCAGTTGCACAAGCACTACATACACGCAGGAACATATAAACCCCTGTCTCCTTAAAACGCTC
This sequence comes from Gekko japonicus, assembly GCF_001447785.1. Taxonomy (NCBI): domain Eukaryota; kingdom Metazoa; phylum Chordata; class Lepidosauria; order Squamata; family Gekkonidae; genus Gekko; species Gekko japonicus. The sequence goes on along the minus strand of NW_015175383.1, from coordinate 738,720 downwards.
CCCGACTTCGGTGCCCAGCCAAGAGGCTGCGCCCGTAATATTCTCCCTCCCCCGAAGCGAGCTGAGGACAACTCGCACGGGATCGGCACAAGCTGCGCGCTGTAGCCGTCCCGTCCCTAGGAGCTAAGTTCTCCAGTAGGGAAAACCTCACTATCTGGCGCAGTTGGGTCTGCCAAGGGAAAACGGGACTGATCCCCCCGGAATTCCAACACCCTTCAAGGACTACGGTCCAGGTTCTGGTTGCTCCTGGAAAGGAAGTAGCTCTTCCTTATCCGCAAAGCCTGAAACTCAGGCTACCTAGGGTTGAAATACCCTCAGGTACAGCCTTGATCTCTGTACGCCTGTTTGCCAGAGATCTAAACGGGTGGTGCGATCGCAAAGGTCACACTGTCCACGGTTCTTGGATAACCCGTGAGGAAGAACAGCGTTCTTTAACTCGGAAAATCCACACGTGCAAAGGGTAAACCCTTTTGCCTGAATTAGTGCCGTCACCGAGGTTATACTTGCAGCTGACCCGGCGTGAGCCATCTCGGACACCCGGATACCACTGTAAGATACCCGCGAGTGAGCACTACCCCCGCACACCAATCATGGGTGCACAGTCGCCAATGTTCAGTCACGGCCAGGATACGTTCCTACAGTTCGTGCACAATGTGCTAGAGTCTGCCGCTTGGTGGGATTCGTCCACCATTTGGCTGCCAATGTTTTGGCATACTCTCACAGCTGTGCTATTCTTCGGACTAGGATGGGTATCCTCCCGACAAGCATGGGAACGACTGAAGCTTAGCTGGATGGCCCAGCTAGATGCAGCGCAAGGCCATATCGAGGCTCTGTTTAACCAAATAGTCGACAAGGATCACCAGTTAGGGTCCGCCCGCGAGCAAGTAGGATCCCTCAATCATGAACTGGAGGAGACGGCCAAACAGTTGGATGCATTCAAGGACCACACCAAGGTTCTGAAGGCTCAACTGGCCGAAAAGGAAAGTCAGTTGCGCACGGCTCAAGATCGCATTGCAGATCAAGCGGCACAACTGAGTGAGAGGGACCAACAAATAGTGCTCATGAAAACTGGACACGAATCCACAATCAGACTAATTAAGGAAGAACGGATTGCCCATATACAGTCCCTAGAGGAGCTCGCTCGAGAGGACTTGGCCAAACTGGCGGTAGACCTAGGGAAAGCGCACGATTCCCAGGTCCGAACTCTCAAGGAGGAGCAGGCTGCACGTATACGGTCTCTCGAGGAGCAAGCTCGAGAAGATCGGGCACAGTTGCAGACATCCATGAGAGCCGGACACGAGTCCGAGATTAGAATCCTTAGGGATGAACAGGTTGCTCGCTTAAACTCCCTTGAGGAGCGCGCCAGAGAGGATCTGGCCCAGTTGCGAACAGTCCTGGGAAACGGACATGAATCTGAGATAAGGATCCTCAGGGAAGAACAGACCGCTCACATAAAGTCCCTGGAGACCCGTGCTCGAGAGGACGTGGCAAAGTTGCAGATCACTCTTGAGAAGGAGCGATCTGAACACGCCAATAGATTGGATGTCCAGAAGGCACACTATGAGGGTCTGTTGGAACAGAGGAGACTGGAATCTCAGGAAGAGCTGAGTGAGTCCCAAAGGATTGCTGACGATGAGATCCAGCAACTTAGGACTGACCGAGTCAATTTAGTCATGGACAAAAAGGCTCTCTCCGACCAGGTCCATGAGACCAAGCTTTTGTGTAAAGCCGCACAGGAGAAAGCCGCCCAAGCCGAGACTGCTCTGACTACGGTCACTGAGGAGCTCAGAAAGGCACAGTCCACTGCGGACTACCTCTTAGATCGCAAACGCGACCCTACCGGTGAGGTTAGCCCGACTCCTAGCTCGAAACCCGCACTCCGGAAAAAGGAGCCCGATACGCCCAGAGATAGAGGCAGGATTTCCCATACGGAGAGCCCTGCCAGGCATCCTGATGGCTCTACTGAGCAGGATGACCTGGACCTCTACCGGGACCCGGCTTCGCAGTCGGAGGACGACTCGGACTCAACGGAGCCCATTCCGGTTAATCCGGTGAGCGTCACTAATCAAACGGTGACCATAAACAACAACAGGCCACGCACGAAAACTGTCGTGGAGAATCGCCCTTGGCGACAGGAGGAGTGCAAAGCCGTTGCTGAAGAGCTCGGTCCATTGACCGAGAAGAACTTTGTGCAGTGGGCCACCACCGCTACCACCTCTTATGCGGGGTTGGAAGGTGAGGATCTCACCATGTTGGCTCGTAAGTGTGCCACTGGAACTGCCCTTGCTGACATTAATTCAGCAATATCTTCCGGCAACTTGGTTCGAGCCACAGGAGAGGCATGGATCACGCAGGTGATCACCTATCTGAATCCTGAGTATTGTCTGACCGAAATCTTTCACAATGAAAAGCAAGGTCCCTATGACGATCCAGAGGTCTATTTGGCTAGGAAGCAACTGCTAGCGAGGGTATCTGGGATAGTGAACGGCGCCGTTGCCCCCGTTAACTACAATGTGCCCGCCTTCAGAGAAGCGCTAGTGAAAGGACTTAACCAACAGGCCAAACAGTATCTTCAGCTGGACGATCCACAGAGAGGTACATGGGCAGAGTTACGGAACCGTATTAGGAGAGTCTCTATCGCCATGAGAGGTGCTGGTGCGCTAAAGCCCCCCAAGAGTCATAGGAAGCAAATAAAGGACGAAGATCCCTCCATTCTGGAGGTGACATACGCTAATCACGGCGCTCAGTCTTCGGCCAACGCCTCCCATGACCATTCCACGGGGAAGGCGGCCCAATACAATCAAGCAGGAAGGAAACCCAAAGGACGCACCTTTGGAAAGGGGAAGGCACAGGCCGGCCAGGGACCAGGGAGAACGCAATCCAGTGCGGAAAACCCCACCTCGCAAGCGCCCGCCTACGCTCCACCTCCTTTGCCACCTCCCTCCTACCATCAATCGCAGCCTATGCTTCACGCGCAGCCTCCGCCGCAACCCCCTCCCGTCCACCACCAACAGCAGCATCTGGCAGTGCCGCCGCCCCCACCCCCGCCTCCAC